>NC_056737.1:965990151-966290151 GCF_019279795.1 Protopterus annectens
AAATAGTGAAGTCCTTACAGGCACAGATGTATCCAGTGACAAAGTTAACGATTTCATATGCTGGGCTTTCAGTGCACTTTATATCTATAAATGCATAGTCTCAAGAAGAAAGCAGCAATCCTGAGCTAATTTTGGCAAATTTTAAGTCAACGATAAAAAAAAAAACTTGAGGTAGCAAGACTCATCTCATGAATGCTAAACTATTTAGAATCAAATACTTTAGACAAAAAAATGACATCGCAAGTGCCATGCAAGTGGAAAAGATATACAAAGAGAGTGACAGGTTCTTAGATAAAGATAGAAATTAAGATATTCTGAAACAAATGTTTGAGCAAGTCTTCTATCACTTAGCAATGATACAAAGTAGCATAAAGAGCATTTGAATATATAAACCATAACAATCTGCATGGCTGAATACAAGCTGTGGTGTAATTTCAGTTCCATAACCTGTCTTCTGACCTGTAGTCAGATGCACTATCCATTGCACCAGTGGCCAGGTGATGTAGAAGGGACAACAAGCACTAGTCAACCAAAGCAAAGCAAAGCACATCTAGCAATATGTTATCTCACTTAGTTCTTTGAGTAGGAGGAAGCTAATTAACCCGGTTGTTTCAGAAAGTCTTCTAAACCAGGAAACCTCTTATCCTGAGACTTTTTCTCCAAAATTCTCTATTGAAAACACACAAGTGTAAAATGTGGAAGCTCTTTGTTAAACTCTCAGGTATGAAAACACTTCTAATATTTAGAAGTAGTTTAGCAAAAACAAAAACAAAAATGTCAGCACTTCTTTATATTACCCACAGTATTTTAATCTAATCTTCCAGTAAAACTTTGTTTCCATACATGTCCCCCTAACATGACAGAACTGCTCTCCATTTTTGCATTATTATCAATACAAATTGTAAAAGTAAGCCATATTTTCATACGCCAAGAAACACGTAAAAGTATTTACTAAGTCCATTGAAGATGTAGATAAACAAATCTGGAGCCAAACTTAACACTCTTAATTGTAAAACAATTATAACCACGTTAAGCGTTTTCACCCAGGAATCTCCCAAACTTCATCAGAACAATTAAAAATGAATTACATTTCTTTTATATTAAACAAGTCACCATTCCAACCAATCAGATAATCAACTTAATTAAAAGTAAACACCTATTTAACTCTTGTTTATTCAAGAGCTTTCCTTTCCACTTAAACATAGCTGTCAATCATTTTTAAAACCTTTTTATATAATATTTCACTGAAATTTGTTAACGTAACCATATTATAACTTAAAATCCAAAATCATGTAAAATATTGACATAGGAATGATGTTGTAAAATAATACCTATGTTTATGTATAAAGGTTGTGCTATCCTTTGTTTCTTTCCTTTGTTAACAAACACAAACCACTTGCTGCAAATGTTATAAGTGTCTTGCTACATCTATGCTGAATACCATATACAGGGCACTAAAGTGCTTCAACCACAACAGTAAATGCAGTATTGCATTCAGTTCTTTACACTGATACTGCACTAATAGACTGAGTGCTGAAGTACTTCAGCCTGGACCACAAATGCAATATCAGCATTCATTTCTGAATGCCAGTACTACCAATCACAACTTTGCCTTGGTTTAGCTACACCTCTGCATCAGAACCATGCCTTTGGGAAGCCAATCACATGTTCTTTGATGCTTCCAGAATGTAAATGGGTAGTGATATACTGCTGTCTCATGATGCCTTTTTGGGCTCACTATGAGCATCGTCAACCAGGGCTCATAATCTGAGACATAGTGTGAATATATGGGTGTTGAGATATATGCACACACTGTCCTTAGCTGCATATATGTCTGCTTCCTGCACTTTCTGCATATACCATTTAGGTGATCCAGTGGAATTGCTCTATGCAATGAGAAGTGGTGTTTGTGACTTGTATACCATATGTGTTAATCATAAGTTAAATTGCTCAGCAGTGAGTCAGGCTTGGGCCACTCACACACACACATGCACACAAACACACATGCACACACACACACACACACACACACACACACACACACACACACACACACACACACACACACACACACACACACAAAGTTACTGCCAAACTAACAGGTAGTATCACACAGTGAATCTGAGCAGAACTGAGATGACAAAACCTATTTTAAACTACAGCAAAAAAGTGTAGCAAGATATCTGATTTTCATCTAAGCCTACTGCCATATTCATTTCTGGACTAGCAGCATCACAGTCCTATCACACTGCACCAGGTATGGCAGGTATTCCATGCTTACCATTCTGAGGTGTGTGTCCCCAGGGCCATAATCTCAGGCTATTTCTGAGGTATGAGGAGTGTGTCCTCAGGGCCGGAATCTTAGGCTATGGCTGAGGTATGAGAAGTGTGACTTCAGGGATAGAATCTTAGGCTATGCCTGAGGTATGAGGGGTGTGGCCTCAGTGCTATAAACTTAGGCTATGTCTGAGTTAGAGTATAAAATCCACAGTATGGTTTTCATCTTACTCAGTTGGAAAGCAGGATAATGACCTCATAGGAAGAATGCACTTGAGTGTCATCTGTAGCAGTACAAAACTGACACCATGTTTTCTTATGAGGTCTGCCATTACAGCCATATATCATATATATATATATATATATATATATATATATATATATATATATATATATATATATACCATAAACAGAAATGGTGATTATATTGCCATTCAATCTAATACAGGTCACAAAATCTGATCTTAATAAGGTAAAGTTTATGGTTACTTTTCTATTCAGGTAGCTGAATATATCACCACTGTGATTATTTTGATGGCCAAGCTACACCACTTCCTGAGGTCATCTTGTGGTGTTCATCAACCATCATATAAAATGCTGCTGATTCACCTATGAGGATTAGAATTCTGTAACATGTGTTATGCCATAGTACTAGGAATTAACTATTGGCTACTAACCATTTCTGTACATGTTGCACTTTGCCTGGAAACTAATTAAAATTACCTACTATGCCAGTTAGGTACTCTTATGAGACAGGAAATGCCACAGGAGCAAATTTTCTGTTCCCTAAACTTGAGTGCACCCTGCTACTTTTCATATTGGGCTCTCAGGATATCCCTGTCATTTACAGACTTGTCTTAACAAAAGATATAGGCACATGTCCCTGTTACTGACAGGAAACAAAGCTGTGTTTCTTTAACTAGAATGAACTGTTTTTTCTTTGTTGGTAGGTTAATCTCACTGTTTATCCAAACGTTGCAGTCTCCTCACAAATAAATATCACTTAACACCACCATTCATACCCTGTACTATAATCAGCTTCCATACTTATACCCAATACTCAGAGCAAGCAAATCCCCTCCTGCTTATGTATGGTGTTCATTTATTTAGCTACAGTTGTCACCTGGGAACACCCAGCTGGGAATGTAACATTTAAAGTCCTGGGAAGAAAAGTTCCAGAAATGTTAAAAGTACATGATTTCAATACACATTGAGACAAACTCTGAAACAGCAGGAGGTAGCATAAAATATTACTCAGAACATTGTGAAGTGAAGTGAGACAATAATATACATCATATATACACATTGAAGAGTTGTTTAAAAATACAAAAATAAGACTTTTGCGTAGATATCCGATAATAACAGCTCAGGAAAATATCCCTAACGATGATGTCCAGCTAAAATAGTGAAGTCGCTAAACTACTTAAAAACTGCAAGACTACCGTAGATCATTATGTGTAATGTTCCTATTGAGCCACTGTAGCCAGATAGCACATGCATATAAGTACTAAGCATGTGCGAGAACAGTGTCATTTTGTTCAATCAGTCAGAGTGAGTGCAGGCATGACTAGAGATGCATATGCGAGTGTCTTTGAAGTAATATATGATCAGTTAGCTTAAATATATGTATTCCAGCTACAGTTCCTGGCAATGTTTATGTACAATACATTTCTTGAACTCATGCACTGCTTTATCGTCTCTTTTGAATGCATGGGGCAAGTGACATGGTGTCAGAAGCGGCATGTCTAAAATGACATGGAGCCAGAATGGAATGCAAAGTTGAAGTAACGCACAATGAGGCACTTGGTTAGAATTGGAGGAAAACACTGGAGTGAATTTGCAAACAGGTCAGCGATAACTCAAAGGTACTTAACTTAGTTTAAATGATTTTTCAGTCACCAAATGTGAGGTGAAGCATTTAAAACATTAAAAATAATTACCGAGATAAATGAAATGACTGAAATTGCAACATACTGATAAAAGTATTCAAAATAAATGCGAAAGTGATTTAAAAAACTTCTGAAATATTTAAGATGTATGAAAGGGCTAAAACAACCGCATATTTTTGCTATGTACTATTTTTCGCATTGACTAAAGGGATTCAAAGTGTCTGAAGTTTCTAAAATTTTTGCAATGTTTGCAATGTCATAGTGAAGCCTTTTCAAAGAGATTTGTGCATTTATGCATATTTATAAGTACCTGGTCTATACTTATGTTTAAACGTATTTTGTTGTGATGGCAGAGGGGTTTCGCAGACCTGAACTGCTGGTGTTTCATAATAATATTGCTGATAATTGGAGAGTGTTTTAGCAAGAATATGATATTTTCATACAAGCTGCTTTTCCTGACAAAGATGCACATACAAAGGCATTCATACTCCTTAAATTAGCAGGTTTGGAAGCCATTGATAGGGAACGTTCATTTGTGTATGCACCTGCCGTGTATGCAGCGGAGAGAAAAAAAACGCCATATTGTGATACAGGCTGAAACGCGGGAAGACCCTGAGTGCTTAAAATGTAAATTTAGAGAAATGTGTAACCCTGAAATGAATATTACAATGGAAAGGCACGTTTTAAACAAGAAGTCAAAAGCCTGGTGAAACTCTAGCAGCATATATTAATGAAATGAGAAATAAAGCAAAAATGTGCATATCTGGTGATTTACAAGATGAGTTGATTAAGGACAGACTTGTGGGTGTTGTTAATAATGATGCAGTGAGAAAGATTTAGCTTTGAGACAGTGATTTAATGTTGAGCAAAGCCATAGGGATTTGTAAAATATATGAGCTTACAGAAAGGCACACAAATATGCTTACAAATGAGAAAAGCATGCATACAATGTCTGGCTAGTACAAATGTTGATAGTGTGACATGCAAAGCTAAGACAAATAAGAGATATAAAACAAAGAATGTGGCAGTACTCAATTTTAACCATAAACCAAATGGGGCAGCTATAAAGTAATCTTATTGTTAACTGTTGTAATTATGGAGGTAACCATGAACCTAAATGAGAAAAGTGCTTACCTTTTGGTCAGCAATGTCACAAATGTAAAAAGTGGAATAATTTCAAAAGGCTTTGTAAGTCTAAAGTGGCACAATCTTTTAAAAAAAGAGAGTATCCTAAGAAGCAAGTAGATCAGTTAGAAAGCGGTGAGCAAACTTTTTATGTTGATGGTGTATTTGTGATTGATGAAACAATTAATACAGTGAGCTATCAGCCAACAGGTAATCTGGCAGCAAAGGGTGAAATATTTTGTACTGTTTGGAATAATAGGACACCTGTAGATACTGGATCCAAGTACAATGTTATATCAACACAAATGTTTGCCAAAGTAAAAGCTGGTGAGTCAACAAAAGGTGCAACACTTGTTGCTTATGGTGGTGAAGAGATTCAAACTGATGTAGTTCACACGTTATTTTGCTGGGAACAGCTATGGCTTGCAGTTTTACGTAGTCAAAAGACACATGCAGTCATTGCTATCCTCAAATACAGTTTAAGAGTGGGACTGATATAATTTAATAAGTATAAACATCCACAATAGTTTTTTTACACAGAATATGCTATTTTCAAGGCAAGCTTGGCAAGCTGCCAGTCACATGTCCCATGAAGTTAAACCATGAAGTAAGCCCAATTGTCCAACCAGCAAGAAAGATTCCAGTAGCAATGCAGAGTAAAGTCAAAACAGCACTAGACAAAATGGTGAATTTAGGTGTGATAACTCTAGTAAAAGAACCAACTGAATGGGTATTCTCCATACCTCTTAACTGTACAGATTTTCACAAAATGTCCAGATTTGTGCCTCATATTTTGGTCTATTTTTCGTACAATTGTGGATTTCTGTCAGATTAATGGCAAATCATTAATGACTGAATTTAGAAAATAATGACGGACATTTGAGTTTCAGACTTCATACCCTTCAGAAAATCTGTTATTCTATTAACTTTCTAAGTTTGTAAGAGTAATATTTAAAAATTGTCAATATTTTTGGGCCTTCCTCCCACTTTTACATATGGCTTTGTACATATTTCTTTCTCTAAGAGGTTGAGAGGTATGGTATCCTCCATGGTCGTAGCTCATTGGAAAAGCTCAGATGATATTCAAATATGTATTGATTCAATGAGAGATTTAAACAAAGTGCTTAAACGTCCTCATCATCCAATGTGCACAGTAGAAGAAGTAGCAGGTCTCATGCCAAATGCCACTATTTTTTTCAGTCTTAGATGCAAACAGTTCATTTTGGCAGATTTTGCTGGATCACAAATCTTCATTGTTAACTACTTTCAGTACACCATTTGGAAGGTACAGATTTGTGAAAATGCCATTTGAGATACATTCTGCCAGTGAAGTCTTCATGTGATGGAGCAATTTTTTTCAGGTTATCCATGTGGTATCATAGTAGACAACATTATTGTAGGAGGCAATGGTGAAGACGAACATGAAGAAACCTCCAGAATGTTCTAGACTGCAAGTGAAGTCAATCTTAAATTGAATCATCAGAGATGTAAATTCAAGGCTGAGAGAAGTTACATAAGTGGGTCATTTGTTTACAGAACAACACCAAAGAGCATTTGACATTCTGAAACGGAAAATTCCCAGTACTTTGAGATATTATGATGTTTGCAAACCTGTAAATCTTTCATGCGATGCTTCAAAGTATGGTCCTGGTGTAGCATGTCTTCAAGAAGGCATACCAGTTGCCTATTCATCCAGAACTTTAACCGAAACTGAAATGCAGTATGCACAAATTGAAAAAGAGCTTTTGGCAGTAGTGTTCGCATGTTCAAAGTTCACTGATTATATTTATGGAAAACCTATTCAAATAGAGACTGATCACCAACCTCTAGTAAGAATTCTGAAAAAGCCAATATATTCAGCCCCAGCACATCTACAACACATGATGTTAAAATTGCAAAAGTGCAATTTCAATACTGTCTACACAAAAGGGAAACATGTATACCTTATAGATGCTTTGTCAAGACCATCCAGACTAACAACAGAACAACATGACAATGAGAAATCAGACTTAGACGTCATGCAGCTCAAAAATTTTGCCTCATCATGTCTTGATCAACTTAGACAACACACAGCTTTAGACCCAGTTCTTCAGAAGCTGACACATGTTATTAATCAAGGAGGGTGTCGCTTTCATGTTAGGACATGAATAAACGAGTCTTCATGGGATTTGTTCAAGCAGCTTTATTATATACAAACACATTATGATTGTTGACTAGTGACTGTAACTTAAGTAACATATACAATTAACGACTATGATCATGCATGCTCACTCCCTAGCTCCTTCTACAAAATGATATTAAGTTCTGCACGTGTGTGGGTTATATACGTGCACATATAGCCTCGCATGCTTCTAAAAGATACAAGTACACACACACTACACTCTGATCTACATCCTCCCTCTTTGAGAAATAGACCATACAATTGTTATGAGACTGTTTGGCATGCAGAAATCACAGGTAATCCACAGACATACATTATACAATATTAAACATATAGGTATGTACAATCAAGTCCATGTTGCTGCATATTTAACACTTGGTTTAGACACTAGTCCATACTGTGTGACATAAAATTGGGAATTAGATTTAGCAACTGGGACAGTTTCTGCAAAATGGTTGACCTGTGGAATGCTCAAATCACTTTCTGGAACAGAATCAGACTTTTGAACACATTCTGGTCTGGAAACAGTGTCTGATTCATTCTTTGGTTTAGAGTTTGCATCACAGATACAATGTTGTGGCTGCAATGATGATGATGGTTCTGGTACAGGAAGAAGATGTTTATGATTCCTCCTATACTCCATTCCTTCAGAATTGACCAAGTAAGATCTTAGCTTGGCACAGATGCCTGTAATCTGTCCTTTTGGATCAAATCCTTTTGTTGTCTGGATTTGTACCATCTCTCCTTCCCTTAATGGATGAAGTAATCTGCTCAATCTGTCATAACTAGATTTCTGGATATTACGCTTCTTAAACAATTGAGCCTTGACGGTTTTAGTATTCATCGACTTTGGCTGCAACAAACTTGAAGAAATAGGTAGGATAGTTCTAGTTTGCCTGCAAAACAGTCTTTGAGCAGGTGAGCCAAGAATATCATCACGGGGTATGTTTCTGAGATTAAGCAAATTCAAGAATGCATCGGTATTGTCACGCTTTGGCCTTTCAAGTAATTGTTTTGCACTCACTGCTCTTTCAGCTAGACCATTGAATTGAGGATATTCAAGACTACTAGTGATATGTACAATGTTCCATTCTTTTGCAAATTTCTGAAACAGCTGCCTAGTGAATTCAGTACCATTGTCAGAAAATTATTTGTGTGGACTACCATGAACAGAGAAATGAGGTTTCAACTTAGTAATGACAGCAGTTGAAGTTAAGTTTGGTAGTAGATCAATCTCGAACCAATTTGAATAAGAGTCTACCAAAACTACGTAGTGCTGATTGTTCCACTCAAAGATATCAGTTTCTACAGTAGACCAGGGTAGTTCAGGAATTGGACTTAGCTGAAGTGGTTCTCTTTGCAAGTACAGTCTAGTACTATTGCATATTGAACAAGTAGAACAAACTCTATTAATATCTTTCAATAATGAAGGCCAAAATACTAATTATTGTGCTCTTCTCTTAGTAGATGTGGTTTGTGGGTGACCATGATGCAAAATCTGCATATATTCTTGTTGTAAGGAAGCAGAAACAATTATTTTAGGGCCTTTGAAAATAATACAATCTTCTATCAATGTTAGAGAAATATGTATTAATGTGTGTATTAGCGATATGCTTAGTGCATTTAGAACTTGAAAAGAGTTAACACATTTATTCTATTTCATACTGCATAAATCTGTACAAACTGCAGTTGCTTTTTGACCTTGTACTGTCAGCTAAATCTTGCTTGTGCCTTGGAAATTTACTGAGAAGCAGATGATTTCTGCTTGCATTAGGAAAATAATGAATAGAACAATACTGCTTGTATGAAACTTAGACAAGAAGTTCCGCTGTGCTATGAGAACATACACAGCTGTAGAAATAACAGATAATTAGGACAAAGCCTGCTTGAAAATATGAACTGCAATCAGCATTCGCTTGTATTTGTATTAGAAAAGTACCTTGAAAAGTAACAGTGTACAATAGATGCTTGTAAATGAAGTACTGGTCACCAAGGCCAGGTTGTTTTTCTGAAAAGTTTCTCACAAATCTAGTCATGTCAGCAGAAAATCTGAAGTAACACCTGCTGTAGTACAATGCTTAAAGTTGTGTTTGATTACGTCAGCTTAGAAGGCCATGTCTTGTAAAACAGTATAAGAATGAACATACTTCCTGTTAGTAGTTAGACAAATCCTTGTATTTGCATGCTTTTGTCTCCTTGCTGCAAGTAAATTAAAGTGCCTTAACTGAACCTTACGTGTATTGGTCTTTGAAGTTTTTTCCTTTGACAGATTGGTCCTTCGAGCCGGAAACCTTCACTTCGCCTCGGATCAGACAGGCCAGGTGGCTTGAAACCATACGGGGAAGAAACCACATTGGTTCTTCTTATTTGAAAAGTCCTCCGACTGAATTTTCGTACAAAAGAGGCCAGCCACTCTCTGATCTGCGACTGAAGGATGGGTTTACTCGAACCAGGTGATCAATCATGAAGGCTCAGGTAAGGTGAATCTACCTTCTTTTTTCTGTTTTAGATCAGGGACTAGATTTGTATTTGTTCTGTTAGGCTTTGTTTATAAGTCAGGGACAGAAAGATTACTGTCTTGTCATAGATCAGGGAAACAGAGCAGGTAGGCAGTCATTCTGAAGAGACTATAAAAATATCCGTGTACCACGTAAAAATAAGGTGTTACATAACGATTAAAAGGGTAGAACAAAATGGGTAATAATTACACAAAAAGGTCCCAAAATCTGCCATTAACCGAAGACGCAAAATACATGCAGTCACAGCGTGCTGATAATGCTAGATACTACTCAAAATAGGTTAATAGGTATGAATTTGATGGCAAATTAGAAAAATCCTCTCTTGTCACACTTGTCAAACAGCTTAAAACTGATTCTAAAGGTCGGGTTAAAAAGCAGCGCCAATTAGGAATTCCTCAGGCACACAGGTGGCTTGAGGAGGTTAACCGAAGGGAACAAAAGAATAGTAAATCAAAAGCAATGTTTTTGGATAAAGAAGAAAATAACTTAGTAATAGCATCGGCCCCTCCAACTCCTTTACCAGAATATGAAGCACGTGAACAAGTTAGTCCATCCCTGCGATATCTTGCTGTCACGGTAAATAGAAACAATACAAAAGCAGAACCATTTATTAGAGATCCCGTCGAGACCAGGTCTCGAACACGGGCAGGAAACTCAAAAGGGGACATTGAGTTATATCAAATGGGTAGAAATTCACGATTTATGAGTGAAGAAGAAATATGCCCACTTATAGAAGTACCTAATCCTCAGGCAGGACAAGAAGGTCAGAATCCGACTATTCTAGTGTATAGACCCTAGACTCCGGAAGACATCCGGAAAGCCACTGAGGGAATTCCCCATCCAAAAGTTAATTTTAGAAAGTTCTTAGAAGACTTGCAAGGAATGAGGCTAAGTTCTAACTTAAATGGAGAAGAGGTAGAAAAGGTAGTCAGACAAATTGTGGGACCAGATTGGCACATGATTAGTGGCGACTGGAATCCCTGTGATGCTGCACTCAGGCCCCTCCCACATAGCAGTGCAGAATTAAACAACAGAGTGAAAGGTCTTACAGACCACATCTCTGAGAAATGGAAGCCTAGGGCAGACTGGACTTGCATTAATCAATGCATCCAACAGGAAGGTGAAGCTATTGACAGATATTATGCTAGACTACTAGAATGTTTTAATAACCATTGTGGAATGCAGGTTCCTGAAGATCAGACACAAGATTCCCCATATGAGCAGCAATTAAAGAATGCATTTTTGAAAGGCAGTATTGCACCCATAAGCAGTTTTATTACAAAACACATGATAGATCATTGTACAAGCAGGTTACAGTCATTGCTTGAATATGCTAGACATGCCAAAAGGTATTTTAATAGCAAAAAGAAAAAAAAAAGTCCAGGTATTTTCTGTAGAGGATGGAGCAGAAGTTTTTGTAGTACAGTCCGGGAAAAAGGGCAAGAAAAATGCCCAGGGAAACAAACAATCTGATCAACGATCAGAGGACTTTGAAGGGCGAAAGAAAAGAGGTGAATGTTTTAAATGCGGTAAGAAGGGACACTTGGCAAAGGATTGCAGGAAAAACAAGAAAGCAACTACGGAAGACAAGGAGGGTGAGGACTGACTATATGATAGCCAGGAATCACTAGAAGGGGATAACAGAGAAAGGACAAATGAGAATGTGATAGAGGGAGTAGAGAATGTGACAGAAGAAATAGAGGAAGTCACAGATAGTGAAGACAATTAAATATTGGATTTGGCTTTATTGAGCTTAGAGCTCTATTTAGCAGACACAAAACCAGAAGTTACACTCCTGGTAGAAGGGAGGGAAGTAAAATTCTTGTGTGACTCAGGGGCATCATGGACCCTGATACATCCCTCCAAACTGCCAGAGAATTCAGAGTCACCTGACTACATATTAGTGAAAGCAGCTAATGGACAGCTGTATCGGGAGCCCCTCTCCCATAATATTGCAATAACTGATCCTGTTTCAGGATTAACCCAGAAAAGCAAAATTGTTGTTTCGGCAAAATGCCCAGTGAATCTCTTGGGCAGAGACCTTATGCAGCTATTTGGTATAGCAGCAGTCCCAACTATACAGGGTATGGAAGCACAGTGACAAATTGACACCTTTGCAGTGCAAACGGAGGGTAAGATGTTTTATTGGTACAGCCAGGACTTGGTTATGACTGGTCCAGGGGCAGTGACCAAAGAGTTGATGAATGTAGCCATCAGCAAGTTCCCCTCCCTTGACATGGATAAACAACATTTGTTGCACTGTACTCTGTATTATTGTAACACACCAAGACCTGATAAGGAATATGAGCAAGAATTGTTTAGAAATCGTGCAAACAGATTGATATCACGTAATCTGTACTGGGACACAGAAGGGAACAGTGTGCCAGCTGTTCATTGCCCCAGGAGTTCTTTCCACTCTATAAATCAAATCGATTACCACATGTTAGTTTAACTAAGAACAAGAATATGAAATGGGTAGACTTAGGAGAAAAAGTCACGAGATGGGAAAAACAAACAGAGTTAGAACTGTCAGAACAGGGAGTACAAATGCAGAAGCTGAATTGGATAACTCAGACCCGCCCAGCTGTACACTTGCAGTCTAGCAAGGACAGCTGATTAGCACTCCTTTTGAAGGAGGAAGAGAATGCCTTACAGAATATATCAGAAATCCTTTGGTCAACAGGAAAGTCAGATGTAGGACTTATTCGTACAGCAAGACCAGTTACTATTACGCCAAAGTCAGCATTTAGACCACAAAAAATACAGTATCCCTTAAGAAAAGATGCAGAAGTAGGAATCAAACCTATTATAGCAGCTTTACTTCAGGAAGGGGTGCTGGTGGAATCTCCTGATTCACCATGTAACATGCCCTTATTTCCTGTTAAGAAAGTGAATGGGGAGTGGCGTACGGTCCAAGATTTACAAGCTGCAAATGACACAGTAATACCAAGGGCACCCACGGTGCCAGACACACACACCCTGTTGAATGATTTAAAACCTCAACAGAAATATTTTTCTGTGGTAGATATTAGCAATGCGTTCTTCTCGATACCGATACACCCTGACAGCCAATATTGGTTTGCATTCACATTTCAGGGGAAAAGGTATACATATACGCGACTACCACAGGGATATTGTGAAAGTCCAACAATATTTGCACAAGAAATGGCAAGTAACTTGGTGGGATTTTCCCCACCAAAAGGTAGCCAAATTTTACTTTATGTTGATGATATCCTGCTGGCGGCCCCCACCCAGCAAGATTGCAAAGAAGATACCATAGCGCTATTACAAATTCTAGCTGCTGAAGGACACAAGGTAAACAAGAATAAACTGCAGCTTTGGAAAAAAACAAGTTAAATACTTAGGATATGTAATATCCAAGGAGGGTAGGACATTAGATGAGGACAGAAAAATAGTGATTTTGCAAGCACCAAAACCCAGTACTAAGAAGGAAATTATGTCCTTCCTGGGTACAACTAACTTTTGCCGGAGCTGGATTTCAAACTATGCCTTGGAATCTGCACCACTGACTAGCCTGATATATAAGAAGCCTATGGCAGCACATGATTTGTTACAATGGACACCAGAAGCAGAATCTGCTTTCTGCAAACTGAAACAGTTAATAGCATTCTCGTTAGTTTTGGGACTACCAAACTATCATAAACATTTTTTCCAAACTGTAGATTGTAAGCAAGGTTATATGACATCAGTGTTAACACAGCAGCATGGGGACAAGCAATGCTCTATTGCTTATTATTCATCACAACTGGACCCAGTGGCACGGTCTTTACCTCACTGTGTACAAGCAGTAGTTGCAGCTGCAATGGCAGTACATGCTTCGGCCTCAGTAGTGTTGTTCCACCCTCTCACATTGAGAGTGCCTCATGCAGTCACAATTGTTTTATTGCAAGAGAAGGTAGCATATCTTTCCCCTGCTAGGCATCTCTCCTGTATGACTATATTGTTGAGCCAACCTCATATGACAATTGAACGATGTACGACTTTGAACCCTTCTACCTTGCTCCCAACCCCAGCAGATGGCACACCACACAGCTGCCTGCAGGTGATTGAGCAAAAGACACTGCCTAGAAAAGACCTTACAGATGTTCCCTTGGATGATGCCGAGGTGGCATACTACGTGGATGGCTCGTGCAAAAGGGGTCCTGCAGGACAGAACCTAGTAGGATATTCAGTAGTTTCTGATACTGACATTATAGAAGCGAAATCTTTACCACACAATTTATCTGCACAAGCAGCAGAATTGATTGCCTTGCCATGGGCATGTACCTTAGCAAAAGGTGAATGTGTGAACATTTTTACTGACAGCCAGTATGCTTTTTCTACTGTACATGGTTTTGCACAACAGTGGAAAAATCGAGGAATGATAACATCTACTGGCAAACCAATTAATCATGCACAGTTTATTTTAGATCTTTTAGAATCTATTCAGTTACCTCAGAAAGTAGCTATTTGTAAATGCACAGCTCATACCAAACAACAGGACAGGATTTCAAAAGGTAATGCAAGAGCTGATACAGCTGCAAAGCAGGCAGCTTCAGAGGTATTTCTTTTGAATGAGGAATTACAACCCTCTGAGATTTTAGACTTAGAAATGTTAAAGACAATGCAAACACTTACTACGCAAGTTGAAAAACAAAGATGGGTAAAACGAGGAGCAATTCTTGAAAAGGGGCTGTACATCTCTAAAGAAGGGAAACCGATATTGCTGTCTAATTTATTTAGATATGCAGCTTTGTTGAGCCATGGGCAGTGCCATGTCTCAACAAGGGGGAGGGTACAGCTGGTGAACCAAGTGTTCACGATGTTCGGATTCACAAATTATTCTAAAAAATTCTGTTCATTATGCCACACCTGCAATAAATATCATGCACAAAGGGCGTTAAAGCCCAAGCAAGGGAGTTTCCCTACACCACCTTATCCATTTCATACTATCTGTATGGATTTCATAGAGTTGAATAAATGTGAAAATAAGAAGTATTGTTTTGTCATTGTAGATATATTTTCCAGATGGGTGGAAGCCTTTCCGACTAAAAATCCATATGCTACAACAGTGGCCAAAGTTCTTGTTAAAGAAATCATTCCTAGATTCGGCATTCTGGAAAGGATCTACAGTGACAATGGCACACACTTCGTGAATCAGTCCATACAGCAGTTAAGTAAATATTTTTGCATTTCCCTAAATAAATCATTGTGCATATCACCCTCAATCAGCAGGGCTAGTATAGAGGCATAATGGGATTTTAAAGAGCAAGCTAAGAAAATTAGTAGCAGAAACGCAGAGAAACTGGGTGTACTGTCTGCCCCTGGCACTGTTGAGCATGAGAACTGTTCCGAATGCAAAAGGATTGACTCCTTTTGAAAAGCTCTTTGGAAGGGCTTACTATATACCTCAGTAGAAATCTCTCATGCCCGCAGACCAGGAAGCTGACAGTACATTAGCAGAGTATATGTGCAATTTGTTACAGTTAAATTCTGTTTCAGATAAAGAACCAACCAGACCATTAGAAGTGGCAGTGCCCCCTGGAGCGTGGATCTGGCTGAAGGCAGTTAAAAAGAAGAACTGGGCGACTCCAAAGTGGGAAGGTCCATACCAAGTGCTTTTGTCAACACCCACTGCAGTCAAAATTGTGGAGCGTGCCTCCTGGATCCACCTGACCTGTAAATTAGTAAAAAAACTTTGAACTGGACAAAAATCTTGCTACATGCCAAAAGTAAAAATGATAAGAGTCCAGAAGAGACAGGAATGCAGAACAGCCTTTTCCTCAGAAGTATTGCATAATCATCCTGTTAACTGTACTAATGACAATAATCTTTTTGCTGTGGCCTTTCCTTTTCCCAGCCACACAGACTGAACTGAATAAACGTGAAGCGTTACTTATAGACTGACACCCAAACTTCAACACTTACCAGGCAATTAAACATGTGTATGCTGAGACTTTCAGTGTTTCAAATTGCTGGATTTGCACAGCTTTGCCGACAGCATACGGGGGGTTATTAATGACTACAGTCCCCCTAGGGGTCAATGAGACCTAGGAGAACTTGATTTATGATACCTCAACCATTACAGCACAAGATAAAATAGCATTGCACTTGTCTGTTCCACAAAAGGGAACTGTGTGTTTTTATAAAAATTATACTGTTCAGGTGGGTTGGAGCGATTGCAATATGACTGTTCCTTATAGATGTTACACTAAGGGTAACAAGGTAGAGCTTTATTGTAATGCAAACTATGATTAATTTCTTGAATTGATGCACAAAACACTTGATGAAGTAAAACATAATTCTGTTCTTTATAAACAAAAGTCTATAATTGATGGAAAAATGTTTTATGCAGGATGAGTGTATATTCATAACAGAGTTACTACTAAATTAAAGGACTGTTATTTTGTGTGTGGCAGAAAAGCATACAAATGGTTACCTGAGAATTGGTCCGGCAGTTGTTTTTTGGGTTACCTGGTTCAGGCCATACGACATACTGCAGTTTTACCTCAAGGAAGAATTCGGAATGTCCGAGAGGTCAACAAGAAACCTGTCAGAAAACCTGTAAATCCAGTAGGGCAAATCGATGTGCACTGGAAAAACTATCAAGCTGTGGGCGATGGACTGACACACATGGACTTGAGTGATACTGTTATATCGTGGGCAGGCATATTACCAGCATATGGAGCGACGAAATCAATCTGGGAGCTGAGAAAACTGCCTAAACTTCTCAAAGTAATGAGTAATGCAACTTTTTCTGCCCTTGAATTGGTGACTGATGAACTGAATGCCATGAGAACTGTAGTGTTACAAAACCGCATGGCTCTTGACTTTACCCTAGTGGCAAAAGGTGGTACTTGCGCTTTAATCCAAGAAGAATGCTGTTCATATATTCCTGACCATAAACACGAGATAGACAATCACCTTGAGGTAATTCAGCAAGTGTCTGCCATGACCAAACCAGGCCCAAACCCACTGATGGACTTTTTCCAGAAATGGTTTGGGGGGTGGGGTACCATCCTAGTTAATGTCCAGATTGCCATTTGTGTAGGAATGCTCCTATTGGGAGTATGTGTTTGCTGTGCATCCCCTGTATGAAAAGACTGATAAAAAACTTTATAGATATGTCGGTTTCTGAAACCTTATATCAAAGTACTGAGCTTGAAGAACTGTTAAAAGACTAAAAATGCTTTCATAAGTTTAAACTGAATGACTCTCTTAACTGCAAATCCTGAGTGGAAGAGGTTAGGAAAAGAAAACAAACTGTTTATGCTTATTTTGAAAGTAGAATAAAAGTATTAATAGGGGGGACATGTTAGAGAAATATGTATTAATGTGTGTATTAGCAATATGCTTAGTGCATTTAGAACTTGAAAAGAGTTAACACATTTATTCTATTTCATACTGCATAAATCTGTACAAACTGCAGTTGCTTTTTGACCTTGTACTGTCAGCAAAATCTTGCTTGTGCCTTGAAAATTTACTGAGAAGCAGATGATTTCTGCTTGCGTTAGGAAAATAATGATAGAACAATACTGCTTGTATGAAACTTAGACAAGAAGTTCTGCTGTGCTATGAAAACATACACAGCTGTAGAAATAACAGATAATTAGGACAAAGCCTGCTTGAAAATATGAACTTCAATCAGCATTCACTTGTATCTGTATTAGAAAAGTACCTTGAAAAGTAACAGTGTACAATAGACACTTGTAAATGAAGTACTGGTCACCAAGGCCTGGTTGTTTTTCTGAAAAGTTTCTCACAAATCTAGTCATGTCACCAGAAAATCTGAAGTAACACCTGCTGTAGTATAATGCTTAAAGTTGTGTTTGATTACGTCAGCTTAGAAGGCCATGTCTTGTAAAACAGTATAAGAATGAACATACTTCCTGTTAGTAGTTAGACAAATCCTTGTATTTGCATGCTTTTGTCTCCTTGCTGCAAGTAAATTAAAGTACCTTAACTGAACCTTATGTGTATTGGTCTTTGAAGTTTTTTCCTTTGACAATCAACAATTCAACTCTGTAAGGAAAATACGTTTGCACCTCAGGTGATAACCTAGATTGCTTTGATGACCATCCGATATTAATAGAATGATTGAGCTTCTGTGAAATTGGACCAGTCTGAGTGAGATCTCTTAACTATTCAAGTCTAGTAGTGGAAAAATTATGCATTGACATCACATCAAAGTCAAAATTCTCTGCATCAAGCTGTTCTGTTGTATTTATAGGAGATCTAGCTAAGGTATCAGCCAGATAAATCAATTTGCCTTTTGTGTAGACCAATTTGAAATTGTACTTTTGCAATCTGAGCATCATTATTTTTAATCTCACTGGAGTGGAATGCATAGGCTTCTTTAGAATAGTAACTAAAGGATGATGATTAGTTTCAATCTGAATAGCTTGACCATAAATATAATCATGAAACTTGGAGCATGCAAATACTATGGCCAAAAGTTCCTTATCAATTTGAGCATACTGCATCTCAGTTTAGGTTAGCATTCTAGATGCATAGGCTACTGATCTGCTCTCTTGAAGTATAACTGCACCTAGACCAAATGTTGAAGCATCACAGGAAAGAATAACTGGTTTGTTCACATCATAGTATCTTAATATAGGTGGGGTGGCAATTTTCTGCTTAAGGTCTTCAAATGCCTTCTGATGATGTTCCAACCATGACCATGCAACATTTTTTTCACATTAGCTCTCTTAAAGATGCTGTCAACTCACTGAAGTCTGGTATAAATTTGCCTAAATACTTGACCATGCTCAGAAAACACTGTAAACTTTGTACATTGTCTGGTGCTGGCATTTCAAGAATAGCTGCTTGCTTGGTCGGGTCTGGTCTCAAGCCTGTACTTGTAAACAAATGTCCTACATATGTAACTTCTGGAAGTCTGAATTTGCACTTCAGATGATTGAGCTTCAGGTTCACTTCACGTGCTCTGTCTAGAACTTTAATGAGGCTTCTGTCATGCCTTGCTTCACCATTGCTTCCAGCCAATAGATCGTCTACTATTATGGCAAAAGGATAACCCAAAAAATTTGTTCTATTGCACACTGGAAAATTTCACTTGCAGAATTTATTCAAATGGCATCCTTAAGAATCTATATCTGTCAAATGGAGTAGCAAAAGTAGTTAGAAATGAGGATTTGCAATCAAGCATCACTTGCCAAAATGAACTCTTTGCATCCAAAACAGAAAATACAGTGGCATTCAGTATTAGAGCTGCAGCCTCTTCAACCATACGCATGTACAGCCTCGCATGCTTCTTAAAGATACAAGCACATACTTTACACTCTGATCTACAGAGGGCAAGTGCAACAAACCTGCCTACTATATGATATCCAGAAATATTTTCCTTAACAAGATGAGCTTATGATGGAAGATGGAATAATCATGGAAGGTCCTAAAGTAGTTATTCCTTCAATGCTACAACAGGAATATATTCATATCTTACATTGTGGACACCCAGGTACTGATATTACTGAATGAAGGGCAAGAGGCATAGAATTTTGGCCTTCAATATCAAAAGATATAGCGAAAGAAACTAGCATTCTATTTGTACTAAACTGCACCAACAAAAAGAGTCACTTCAGCTAAGCCAAATTCCTGAACTGCTATGGTCGACGGTTGCTACTGATATTTTCAAATAGAATGGTCAAAATTACTTAGTGTTAGTAGACTTGAATTTGGTGGAAACTGACCTTCTTCTTAATGTAACATCCAGCACTGTTATTACAAATTTGAAGAGGCATTTTTCTGTGCATGGTAGTCCACACAAAGTTGCATCTCATAATGGTATGCAGTTTACCAGTCAGCAGTTCAAGAAATTTGCTGAGGCTTGGGACTTTTTCCATGTAACTAGTAGTCCTGAGTATCCACAGTCAAACAGATTAGCTGATCATGCAGTCCAAAGTGTGAAATGCTTGTTAGAGAAATCTCTAAGAAAGATGGTACTGACGTTTTCCTTAACCTTCTCAACCTCAGAAACATTTCTTGAGATAACTTGCTTGGTTCACCTGGTTAGAGATTAATATCTAGACAGACAAAAATAACCTTATTGATCAGTAAACAACTTTTGATTCCAAATGCAAAGAATAACAAAGTGATCAACACCCAACTTTTGAAAAACGCCAGTCACAAAAGTCGTATTTTGATAAAGCTAGCAAACCTCTTAGACCACTAATACAAGGAGAAATCATAAGGATGCAAACAACCAAAGGTTACAACTGACTGGGTATTATCAAAAATGTCTGTGAGGAGCTGAGATCCTATATTGTTCGATCTTAGGGAATGGAATTTAGAAGAAACCGAAGACATATACTTCCAGTTTCTGAACCGATGATGCAGTAGACTGCTTGTACCAAAGACTCTATTTCTCAGAGCGACTTTACACTTGTTCCCATTTCACAGGGCAGTGTATTTTCCTCAAATAATCCTGATGTTATCCCTGAAATTCCTATTGAGAAGAATTCCCCAGAGATAGGCTCTGTTGCTAATGCCAGTCAAAGCTTTTAATTATCCAGATCAGGTGGAATTTCCAGACCCAATCCAAAATACACAGCAACTTGGACTTAAGTTTGATTTGTTATTAATATTGAAATGTTATCTAGCATATATATTGTCTTGTCCTCCTATTGCATGTCGAACAAATCAAAGAGGGTGGCTGTAGATCATTATAACCTACTTACACCTACCCAACATGGTTTTCGTCTTGGCCGTAGTACCATCACTGCCCTTCAATCCTTCCAAGAGTGTATTAACCACACCCACAACTCTAGCAAAATTGTTTCTACCCTAGCCTCACCTCAGGCTTTGAGCCCACTGAATGGCACCCCATGACGGTTATCCCACTCCACAAAGGGAGAGCCACGACGGACCCTGAGAACTACCACCCCATTAGCCTGATGAGCCTGGTCTGCAAGGCCATGGAACGTATCATCATGGAACTCATAAACAAAGACAAACTCTGGACCCCACCCAGTTCAGGTTTGTAAAAGGCAGATCATGTCTCCTAAACCTTATAGACTTCTTTGAAGCAGTCACCAAAGCCAAAGATGAGGGTAAGGTGGTTCACACAGCCTATCTAGATTTTGCCAAGGCTTTTGAC
Organism: Protopterus annectens; assembly: GCF_019279795.1. NCBI lineage: Eukaryota > Metazoa > Chordata > Ceratodontiformes > Protopteridae > Protopterus > Protopterus annectens. The sequence continues at coordinate 966,011,236 of NC_056737.1, forward strand.
ACCTTCCCCCACTCTGGAATTATAGATTAACTCACTAAACTAGGTATAAATCCCTGTGTCACAAGATGGGTTGCCAACTGGCTCTTGGACAGAACCCACACTGTGAAAGTAGTAAACTCCAAATCTGACTTCAGACCAGTGACAAGTACAGTACGACAGGGTTCAGTCCTGGGTCCTCTCCTGTTTGGTATCTACTTCTTTGAAGTACAGGCTAACACAGAAGGTCTTTGGCTAATGAAGTTTGCAGATAACTGCAAACTGGGAGCCATAATCAAAACTCCTAATGATGTGGACATCCTACAAAAGGGCCTCACTGAGACAGATGCCTGGTGTTAAAGCCATGGCCTGAAGCTCAATGCCAAAATGTGCAGTCATCCCCTTTGGTAAAAACTCTGTACACATGAACTACCACATAGGTGGTAGTCTACTTAACACTGACAGTGTGATAAGAGACCTTGGGACACAGGTGGACAGTAGTCTCTCCTTTGATAATCACATTGCCACAGTGGTCAGGAAATCCTTCTACATGGCACACCTCATCACAAAAGGTTTCTCATCCAGAAAAAAATTGGTCATTGGTCCCCTCTACTCATCACTTATTAGACCCATTATAGAGTACAATGCCCCTTTTGGTATGTACCTCACAAGACATCTACAACAACTGGAAAGGCCACAGAAATACCTCACAAAGAGGATTACTGGCCTCAAACAGATGCCCTACGCAGAATGTCTCAAAAAACTCCAGCTTTACTCCGTCGCATATCGCCTACTCAGACGTGATCTCTGCCTAACATACAAAGCTGTGTCAAACCCAGAGCTGTTGGACATGCTCCACTTAAAGAAATCCCAATCCCTCTGAGCTACATGCTGTAGGGACCTACACCTTGTCACCACAATAAATAGAACATGCTGGAGGGACAGATTCCTGTCCCAGAGGCTTCCCATACTCTGGAACAGACTACCTATCTATGTCAAACAGAGCTCCTCATTAGCACTCTTCAAGAAAAATATTGATGATTGGATGGGAAATAGGAAATTCACCCCGGGGATCACTTCTGTGGCTCTACTCGACAGGGGCACAGGAAAATAATTTTCTTGGGTGGCGAAAGCCAGGGTACCTTTTTTGGCTAGGCTTATATAGGCCCTAGGGCCAATAGCCTAGTACCTACCTATGAATTTATGAACCTATTCCTTGACCTATTCAAAGCTTTTGATACCATCTCACACCCCATATTCCTTTCTCAACTCTCCACTCTCAGTCTATCTCCCTCTACCATCTCCTGGTTCTCTAGCTTCCTCTCTGAAAGACAGCAAGCTGTAAAATGGAAATATTCAGCTGCCTCCTTCTTACACACCCCCACTGGTGTTCCACAAGGTTCTGTATTTGGTCCCCTACTTTTCAACATATTCATCATTAACTTTCACCACACCATCCTCAATACCTCCCTAATCCAGTATGCAGATTATTCTACAATCATCTGCATTGCTGACTCCCTCACAGACCTTCTATTCAAAACCCAGTCTGCTTTTTCACTAACAGAAACCTGGATGCACAACAGCCACCTGACCCTAAATATACATAAAACAAAACTAATGATCTTTACTTCCTCAAGAATCTCCTCCTTTAACAATACCTCCTTTAATATATTAAGTCAGAACAATAATACCCCCATTGAAGCAGTATCTCACACTAAGTTGCTTGGTGTCACCATTGATGAGCATCTAAAATTCGACATCCATATTCAAACAGCCATCAAAAAACCCCACCAAAAACTAGGTCTCCTGTACACGCACAATCGCTACCTCACTCCCTCTACTAGAAAGACCTTAGCTTCCACCTATCTTCTCCCCTCTCTCATATACGATGCCCCATTGCTCACCAATCTCAAACTTGGCCTACAATCCAAATTAGAATCCTGCTCCAACAAAATCGGCAAATTTGCCACCAGCTCCAAAAATTCTTCCCATCACTGCCTCTCCCTCCAGTCTCTTCAATGGCTAGAACTACCTAACTACTTAAACATGCTTAAACTCTCCACAGCCCATAAGCTCATTTATAAACCATCCATCTGTCCTGCTCTCTCCAACACCTTAACAGCCTATATTCCTAACTGCTCACTTTTTCTGAAAATAAAAACCTCCTACAAATCCTCAAACCCTCCCAGCCTCCTAGCTATCTTCTCTATCATACTCCCTAGCCAAGTTATGGAACTCACTCCCCTTCTCCCTATGAAACACCCCTAACCACACCATCTTTAAATCTCTCCTACACTCGTACCTTTCATCTAAATGGATTTGCCCCTGCTTTTCCCATACATGAGCCCCTCCTCACGCATCTTTATTTTCCCAGCCATGTCTCTTTCTCCTCTTTGACACCACATTTATCACATACATCACCTCCATTCTGCCTGTTCTGCTGGACTGCATTTTCTTCTCTCATTTTCATCATATCTGTGATTTACATTTTTCATAACTGATGATGTTTGAAAATTTACTCTGCAAAGATTAATTGAATTTATGTCCATTAGTACTCTGTATATAATATTATTCTCTTCAGACTTCAGACTTGTTAAATTTTAACTTTTTTCTTTAAGTTAATCTACAAAGATTAACAGAAGTTATGTCTTCTGACACTACAGCTACAATGTATATTATTTTATCTCATAACACGTTAAATTGTTTCTCACAGCATATATATTCTCTCTATTATGCATGTTTTGTTATTCATTGATATTGTTAATGGGGCTTTTCCACCGGGCCTCCACTGAAAACGGGCTCTTCTTGGCCCAGTGGACTTTCCCGGTTATCAAACTGAAATAAATAAATAAATGATGTGTAATATTCCTATTTATCCACTGTAGCTAGATAGCACGTGCATATAAGTACTGAGCATGTGCGAGAACCATGCCATTTTGTTCAGCCAGCCAGACTGAGTGCATGCATGAATGGAGGTTCACATGCAAATGTGTTTAAAGTCATGTGTGAATCAGTTAGCTTAAATATACGTATTCCAGTTACAGTTCCTGACAATGTCTATGTACAATAAATATCTTGAACCCATACACCGCTTTATCATCTCTTCTGAATGCTTGAGACAAGTGACAACCACCTTCTTTTCCAGAAGTGAATAACTTTGAGCATGGTATGCAAATCTAATCCATATGCTGCAGAAACATACATGGATGCCAACATTACATTAAACATGCCTAACACAGCTAGAGAGATCCACAAAGAACTAACAATGAACTACTGGCATATTGGCAAAGTTAATTAAATCTGCTTTACCAAAAACAAGGTAATGCAGGTAATCTGTAAATTGGTATCTGATCAATAACAATGCTACAAACAGAAGTTTCAGTAATGTGATATGCTGTTGTCATAGACAACAAATTCTGTTTTAGTTCTAGATTTTTTTAAAGATATTTTAAAAGGCTTTCTTTTAAGCAATGCATCTTTAAGCATAAGTGGCTTGTTCCAGACTTTATTAACATGTACTAGAGCATAAAAGTCCACATATCTAGGCTAGCTCTCTTTCTTGAGAGCTGTAGTAACTGTCCAACAGAACTTATAAATGTGGTGGTGCTGCGGTAGCGTTGTCACCTCACAGTATGACATTGTCCTGTTTGATTCTCAGCTAGAATGTCTTCTGTGTGGAGATATGCATGAATGGGTGCACCTTTGCTGAACGTTGTGTGTCAGGACCGGCAACTCGGCACGTAAAAATCTACTGCCAGTCATTAGCGGACCAGAGTTCCACTGTGGCGACCCCTAACCGGGAAAAGCCAAAAGACACAACAACAACCATACTAGAGCAATAACCAAAGCAGGACTCCTGGGAATATATAGACATTTATAAGCAAATGCCAAACAAATTACTAACAGTCGCTTGTTAAATTCCAGCTACCTCTAGCTATGAATGGTTTTAATGATAAAGTCCTAATCTTGTCTACCTAACTTGTAAAGCTCATTTTGGAAACAGCATATTACGCAACATAATATGTGTTGTCTATTTCATTTATTGTCCCAGTAACCTTCTTCTTTTTCTTTGTCTTCTTGATTAGATATCCGTATCCCTGCATGGGCACAAGAAATGAATATACTACTTCAGGTGATTCCTGACCAAGGATTTATAGAAGGGTAATATAACCACTCTATTCCTAAATTTTTTCCTCTAAGGATTCACTTCAGCATCTTACTGCGTTTGATTTAATTTCTACTTGCTGGTTCCTTCCTACTGTACCTCTTTGGAGATTTTTAGTTTTACTACTCCCAGCTGGTGTTCAGCTTATGGATTACTACATCCCAGGAGAAATTCTTTATTCCTTGATGTATTAAATCTCAGATAACTCTGCTTATCCCACTCGGCCACTTGCTTCAGGTCCCTTTTGAGTCTTGTTCACCAATCTACAGTTACCTTTTTCAGCCACAAATAGGTTGACCATATTCTCAACATGTCTGAAACAAAGATGTCAAACAGAACTGGCCCAGTACTGATCCAAAGGAATCCCAGTAATCATACCTCTCATCCTCTAAGTGCAAGAAATTTGGACAAAGCCTAAAATAATACAGGGGCAAAGACCAGAAATAGGGACACATTTTAAATATTGCTCTTATAAACTCAAAAAGTTGATAGAATAACAGGATTTGAGTTATCATGCATTTTCTGAAATATATGAAGTCTGAAAGTCAAATATGTCATTATTTGGTCATTATATAGTTATGTCCATCCTCATGTTTTGTGAGGAGCAAACCAAAATATGAGACAATAATCTGGATATTCTGTAAAAATCTGAACAGTTGAGAGGTATTTATTTAACATTTGTTGACCGTGACAGTCCTACTAGGACACAACCTATTTTCAGCAGATGCCTGAGGAGAAACACTATAAATGCATCTCTTTGGAATGTGGGCAGAAACTGGAGTATCCAGAGGAAACCCACACGAATGCAGGGAGGGCATGTAGACTCCACACCAAAGCCACCCCAGCTGAGAATCAAACTGGAGAACCTCTTGCTGTGAGGCGACCATGTTAACTGCTGCACCACTGTGCTGCCTATAACCACCTTCTCTTTCCACTGAAAGGGACTGCCTGTCTATTTGTCTTTGCTTCCTAACACACAGTCACCCTTCTAATCAATTAGCCAAATTCACTCTTACTCTGAGTCACTTCAGTTTGCCTGTGATTCAAAGCCATTACTTAAGTCAGCGTGTACAACATCAATTTGCCATCTTCTTATACAATCCAGTCATAAAACTGAATTGGGGTAGACACATGATCTGTTTTCCACAGACTCATATTCACACTTATCATGCAATTTGCTGTTCCCCAGGAAACAATGTTGCAATGTTACAATGTTACATTGTTAAGATACAGCCATAAGACCTCAAACAAGATAACTTCAAGCTGTTCTCCATTTCAAATTAGTGCAATAGACCATGTTACCACACCATTGTTCTAATTTCATGTTTAAATTCTCCAAATTATTTGTCAATTGCACATTTGCCAGCAGCATATTTCTGACCTACTCTGAACTGGAATGATTCTCTTCCTACCAGACCAGACTACACTGACTATCTTTACCATGACTTTCTCTGATACTGTGGGCAGGTTTACAGGTCTGCAGTTTCTCAGATAATTTTAATTTCCCCTATTCAGTGGCATGATACTGACTTACCTCCTGTCCACCAAAAACTCACCACTACAGTGTAGCTATTTTAGGAGTTTTGCCAGGGAATCTGTAAGGTCACCTGCTGGATTTTTTAGTGTATTAGAAGGAGTATGCTGTCAGTTTTCTCTGCCTTGTCTTATCATAACTCCAGGAATCTCCTTTATAAAACACCCCTTAATATGTGACTATCAGATGTTCCTCTTCTTCCTTCCCTCTTTGCGAATTTTGTGAATACAGTGCAATTCACTGATAATTTTTGTTTTTTTCCCATTTTCATATTACTAATGCAGCCCATGACCCATCTCAGTGACTCTGACTCGACGTTCAAAGGTTCATAGCTTTATAGGAAATGCCTTATGAGACCTTACAAGACTAGCCAACATAACCCAATTTTACCCAATATATGGACCCAAGGGGCAAGAGGATGGCATGGATTTGTGGTTATGCATTGAGTCTCTTACAGATTGGCCCTGTCCATAAAGGACTTTGGCCCTACCCCAGGTGTGAATTTATAGTTCCCCATCCATTGATCCAAATCACATTTGAAGAGGGCCAGGGAAGAGTTCTGCTTAATGTGATTAGGAAGACTGTTCCAAAGAAGGGGAAATCTCTGTGACACATATCTGCCTTTCCAACATGTTTTGTTTGAATTGGTAAGTTTAGATGCCTAGATCAGGTGACCCTCATGCTGTTTGACTTGTGGATGTGTAGCAGCTCCATCAGGGCTGGATATGTGAGTGCCTTGTAGGTCAGGCATAAGTGACCCCATAACAGGTGGTTGGAGGCAGAGTAAAGGGATAGGGCTTTAAGTATAGCCGCATAGTTCATGTTGTTTACACCCTGTATTTTCTTTGTGAGGAACCTCTGAGGTTGCTCCAGCTGCCGTAACTGCCTAGTCAAGTACATGCCAAATGGTGCACTGTACACAAATATTTGTATAATGAGGGCTGAGTACAGCGGGACTATAATTTCCTTGGATCTGGATACCAAACCTTTACTTATAAGTTGTGCCACATAAAAGGATTTCCTCATCACTGTGGACACATGGTAGTCAAAGTTCAGGCTACTCTCTATCTGTGTACCTAGAGCTGTCATCTCTGAGTGTACTCTAAGGGGTGTGCTATTGATGTAATGTGCAAGGGTGTTTGACTTCCCAAAGATACGGTAACACATTTTTTTGCATTTAGTTTTAGGCTCCTCCCCTCTACATATCTAAAAAAATCTTTGTCTTTATTCCTTCTGCTTCAGCTTTATGTTTAGATTTGTTTTTGCATTTGTTACTGCCTAGTAGAAGGCTGTATAACTTAAATGAGTTAATAACGTTAGTAAATAAATGAGACAATTCAAGAGGCATTGGTCAGAAGCTGCTCTGTTGACCTAAAGGGATAAAGCCTGAACTACGGCCCAGTTCACCTGGGTTTAATTAGTGGCTCAGGTAACTAACTGTCAGATGGACAGGAATGGATGGGCATGCCCTTCCCAGGTGGGAAGGTGTTTTTGATAACACTCCCTTTGGGAAGGTATGGTTCAAAGAGAAGATTCGCAGTCGAATGCAGTTAAAGAATGTGGGAGGTGGGACAGGGAAGTTGGGAGTTGAGTGTGGTCATTGTTAATCCGTGCTAGTTATGAACTAGTTCTGCTCTATTGTTTAATTTTTTTTTATTATTTTAAGTAGCAACAGCTAATGTACTTCATTACATCATTTATTTGTGTCATTTATTCATCCCATGTCCCTATGCATCACTGTTTATTTATTTATTATTATTTATTTTACATTTGTTGACTGGGATAGTCCGACTGGGTATATCTCCATTTTCAGCAGAAAAGCTCCAAGATAATAATACACATTGAACATTTAGTAAATGCAGATTACAGTCATAAGCAATCCCAGCCACATTGAGCAGCAGTTATACAATTGACCATTTTTTTTCCTTCCCTCTCCCAGCAAGGTTGTTTTGCTTAATATAAATGTTGCCTGTTCTCTGACCTTTTGTCTGTCTCTCTGGAAGCAGTCCTGTTGCATATTTCTTGCTCTTTTCTAAGTCTTAATACTTGTGTCCCCTTCACCCCATAGACCTCCATGCATTCTTCCATTTCCACACCATACCATCCCACCTTCCAACTTGTGTTATTGGGCTACTGTTGGCCGAAGGAGGAGAAGAGGGGGAAGGCATGCCCAAAGGCAGGTAAAGGCTAGGACTGTGGTAGTGAGGTTCGGAACTTTGAATGTTGGCAGTATGACTGGTATAGGGAGAGACCTAGCTGATATGATGGACAGAAGGGAGGTTGGTATACTGTGTGTGCAAGAGACCAGATGGAAGGGGAACAAGGCTAGACGTATTGGAGGCGAGTTCAAATTGTTTTATCATGGTGTGGATGGGAGGAAAAATTGCGTAGGGGTTATCCTGAAGGAACAGTATGCTAAGAGTGTTTTGGAGGTGAAAAAAGTGTCGGATAGAGTGATGTTTATGAAGCTGGAAATTGATGGTGTAATGATGAATGTTGTTAGTGCATTAGCTCCACAAGTTGGTTGTGCGATGGATGAGAAAGAAAAATTTTGGAGTGAGTTGGATGAAGTGGTGATGACTGTACCCAAGGGTGAGAGAGTAGTGATTGGAGTAGATTTCAATGGGCATGTTGGTGAAGGGAACAGAGGGGATGAGGAAGTGATGGGTAGGTATGGTGTTAAGCAAAGGAATGCAGAAGGTCAGATGGTAGTGGAGTTTGCAAAAAGGATAGACATTGCTGCGGTGAATGCGTATTTTAACAAGAGGGAGGAGCATAGGGTGACATACAAGAGTGGAGGGAGATGCACACAGATGGATTATATCTTATGTAGAAGGGCCAGTCTGAAGGAGATTGGAAACTGTAAAGTGGTGACAGGGGAAAGTGTAGTTAGGCAGCATAGGATAGTGGTTTGTAGGATGACATTGGTGATCAATAAGAGGAGGAGGAGTGTGAGGGCAGCACCAAGGATCAAATGGTGGAAACTAAAAAAGGGTAATTGTGAGGTGATGTTCAGGGAAGAGTAAAGACAGGCACTGGGTGGCAGTGAAGAGTTACCGAATAGCTGGGTAACTACAGCAGAGCTAGTAAGGGAGATGGCTAGAAAGGTGCTTGGTGTGACATCTGGAAAGAGGAAGGAGGACAAGGAGACATGGTGGTGGAATGAGGAAGTACAGGAGAGTATACAGAGAAAGAGGTTGGTGAAGAAGAAGTGGGATTATCAAAGAGATGAAGAAAGTAGACAAGAGTATAAGGAGATGAGGTGCATGGCAAAGAGAGAGGTGGTGAAGGCTAAGGATAAGGCATATGAAGAGTTGTATGAAAGGTTGGACACTAAGGAGGGAGAAATGTACCTGTACCGATTGGCTAGACAGAGGGACCAAGCTAGTAAAGATTTGCAGCAGGTAAGGGTGATAAAGGATAATGAGTGAAACATACTCGCAAGTGAGGAGAGTGTGTTGAGCAGATGGAAAGAGTACTTTGAGGGGCTGATGAATGAAGAGAATGAGAGGGAGAGAAGGTTGGATGATGTGAGGATAGTGAATCATGAAGTGCAGTGGATTAGCAAGGAGGAAGTAAGGATAGCTATGAAGAGGATAAAGAATGGAAAGGCTGTTGGTCCAGATGACATTCCTGTGGAAGCATGGAGGTGTTCAGGTGAAATGGCAGTGGAGTTTTTAACTAGATTTTTAATGAAATCTTGGAAAATGAGAGGATGCCTGAGGAATGGAGACAAAGTGTTTTGGTACCGATTTTTAAGAATAAGGGTGATGTGCTGAGCTGTAGTAACTACAGAGGGATTAAATTGATCAGTCACAGCATGAAGGTATGGGAAAGAGTAGTGGAAGCTAGGTTAAGAAGGGAGGTGATGATTAGTGATCAGCAGTATGGTTTCATGCCAGGAAAGAGCACTACAGATGTGATGTTTGCTCTGAGAGTGTTGATGGAGAAATATAGAGAAGGTCAGAAGGAGTTGCATTGTGTCTTTGTGGACTTAGAGAAAGCATATGACAGGGTGCCTAGAGAGGAGTTGTGGTATTGTATGAGGAAGTCAGGAGTGTCAGAGAAGTATGTAAGAGTGGTACAGGATATGTACGAGGGTAGTGTGACAGCAGTGAGGTCTGCAGTGGGAGTGACGGATGCATTTAAGGTGGAGGTGGGATTACATAAAAGATCAACTCTGAGCCCTTTCTTATTTGCAATGGTGACTGACAGGTTGACAGACGAGATCAGACAGGAGTCCCCATGGACTATGATGTTTGCAGATGACATTGGGATCTGTAGTGAAAGTAGGGAACAGGTGGAAGAGACCCTGGAGAGGTGGAGATATGCTCTAGAGAGAAGAGGAATGAAGGTCAGCAGGACTAAGACAGAATATATGTGTGTGAATGAGAGGGAGGGTAGAGGAATAGTGAGGATGCAGGGATTAGAGGTGGTGAAGGTGAATGAGTTTAAATACTTGGGATCAACAGTTCAGAGTAATGGTGAGTGTGGAAGAGAGGTGAAGAAGAGAGTACAGGCAGGATGGAGTGGGTGGAGAAGAGTGTCAGGAGTGATTTGTGACAGATGAGTACCAGTAAGAGTGAAAGGGAAGGTCTACAAGAGGGTAGTGAGACCATCTATGTTATATGGGTTGGAGACAGTGGCATTGACAAAAAGGCAGGAGGTAGAGCTGGACATGGCAGAGTTAAAGATGTTAGGATTTGCACTGGGTGTGACAAGGGTGGACAGGATTAAGAATAAGTATATTAGAGGGTCAGGCAAGGTTGGAAGGTTTGGAGACAAAGCCAGAAAGGCAAGATTACGTTTGTTTGGACATGTGCTGAGGAAGGATGTAGAGTATATTGGGAAAAAGATCCTAAGGATGAAGCTGCCAGGTAACAGGAAAAGAGGAAGGCCTAAGATAAGGTTTATGGATGTGGTGAGAGAGGACATGCAGGTGGTTGGTGTGACAGAGCAAGATGCAAAGGACAAGACGAAATGGAAACAGATGATCTGCTGTGGCGACCCCAAACGGGAGCAGCCGAAAGGAGAAGAAGAAGACCATCCCACCTTCCACCTCGTATTATTGAATTACCATCCTAATGATATTTAAACTCTTACTCCTCACCTCCATTTTACCATCCCATAACCTTCTTCTGTTTCCTTGCTAAGTAATTATGAAACAATCCTGCTAAGAACAAGATAACCTTCTCTTTTTCTCCCTCAGTCATACATGATCCCCAGAGAGAGTGCCAGGTCACTGAAGGTAGTTTTGACAACAATGAAGTTGGCCTTTATCTATTTTGTTGTGCCAATTCTATGTTGGTATGCATAAATCTGGGGGTGTGAGGCCGTCCCCCCAACATGGGAGTTTACCTCCAATGCTTGTGAAAGGTAGTTTTGGTGAATAGTTTTCAATTTTTTTTCTTTACATTGAAACTACCTTTGGCAATTCGACATGAGTATGATCCTCTATCCCTCATCAAACATATTTTCCGAGTCATTTCAAAGCTCCTCATAAAAATTCTTCCCCATTCCCTCACAACCTTAGTCTACACTCTTTAGCCAATTTTCCCAGCAGAACAACTACCCCACAACCCCCACATCTTCATTACGTCTCCCAATTCCTTATACACATTCTCCTCAATTATGCAGCAGTATAAACCAAGCGATGTTGCATCTACAATACTTAGTCACAGACCACTGTCTGTCATTTATGTTTATGTTACTTATTCCATATACCCTCCTCCCACTCCCCAACTTACTAATTTGCTTTTTCTTTTATTTCTCACTGTTGTCAAAGTAGCATCAAAGGCTTCTGCCTGATTATTCCTGTTAGATCTTCCTATAACCACCTTTACTACCCCTAGCCATTTGTCCACTGATGCATTGTTTTTTTATTTCCTTTTCATTATTTTTGCTTCTTTGCTGTATCAATCTTTAAATGCCCGTCCATTTTCTGTAATACTGAAAGTTACCTTCTGGCAACTTTCAAACCTCTTGCAGCTCTACAAATGTTTTTACCCTTAAGCTCCCATTCTTTCCAGTTTCCAACACCTGTTTCATTCTAATAGGTTCATAGTTTAGTACTAAGCTAACTGCCCTTTCGAGCCATTTTAAGCCTAGCCAATTATTCCTTGTGAGACTCAAACCCTGCATCTTGTGTTTGTAAGGCAAACACCTTAGCCATTAAGCCACCCTCCCTTCTGAGAAATATATTCCTACTTTACCAAGCACAATATTCCCACTATACCACAGACCCTCTTTTTCATTTTTTGACCATCTTGTGTACCCTTACTCCCTGTTCTTCATAATTTTTTTAGGTCAAAAAATTAGACCAGCATAACCTCCCAGCTCTTGCCTTTTCTGATCCCTATACAGTCTGTTTGTCTATATAGTAGTCTCCCACACTATGTCTTATCAAGTGATAGACATTAAAAGCTACTACATACCCCCCAAAAAAGGGCCTGCCCTATCTCTGATTGAGTATTAGGTTTACATAGATATAAAACTTTAAAAGGTTTATGTTTTTTATATACTTTCAGGTAAAGTATCAGGTTTAATTGTGTGACTCTGAGCAAGTCACATAACCGGACACAACTCCTGGGCTGTGTGAGAAAAAGATCAGTGATCTACCACAGAAAATAAATACAAATAAATAAATACCTTAAGATTTATCAGTTTACATGGGTTGCAGAACATGTTGGCTACATGAAATTGCTTCTTAAACCAAATTTCCTTGAAAAAGAAATCAAATGTCAGTGAGTAAAGAATAAAGTTTACAGAGATATACCTTTTGAGTAAAAACCGAACACAGGACAGAGAATAATTAAATGGCAAGCAAAAACAGTTGAGAGTCTGTAAGCATTTTTTAATTTTAAGCCTGTTAAAGAATTTATCCATCAACACTAAATCATTTACAAATAATTTCCTTAAAGAGGTACTCAGAAAGGGATTTCTTATACTTGATAAGATTATTGCGATGCCTTGTTTCATCTTGTAGTTTGCTCCAGAGAGCTGGGTCTATTTTTCAGAAGACCAATTTTTATTCCCACTCACCAGGCTAAACAAGGAGAAAATTATGGTCAGCTGCTTGTCGGGTGACAGGATCTGCCACATAAGGCACGCACTCAGGTCACTCTACAAGTACAAATACGATTCTGTCATTGTCCATGTTGGAGTTAATGACCTGAGACATACCTCCCTGGACTACATGAAAAGAGACATGGAGGAGCTCTCAGATCTTGTAGCCCAGACAGGTATGACCCTAGCCCTGAGTAGCATCCTGACATCACCCAGAATGATACCAGAGTACAAGGACAAAATGACTGACTTCAACAATTGGCTAAGAGTCTGGGGTCATTCTAAGGGGATTCAGTATCTTTCTACCTGTGATGACATGATTGACAGACCACGATGCTATGCCAGAGATGGCCTACACCTGTCGGCCCTGGGATTCCGGGTACTGGCTAAGGCTCTTGCCACCCTTATAGTGCCTTTTTTAGGCAGAATTCAAATGACATAATTACCACAGTAACAGGTACAAGCAAGCAAAATCTGAGAGTAATGCTACTCAATGCTAGAAGTCTAAACCCCAAATGCACTCACTCGAGGCACTCCTTAAAATGGAGAACATCGACATCTGTGCAGTGACAGAGACCTGGTTCAAGGCTCTAGAGAGCACCCCTGCAATACCAGGCTACAATTCATACCACACCTTTTGGTCACCTAACCTGGACCGAAACACTAAAGGCGGAGGTGTGTCCATATTCACCAAGGATATCCACACCTCCAGGCTAGTTTCCCAACATAATGCATCTGAGATTCTCCAGGTGCAACTAACACTAGGCAAGACTGCAATCGAAATTGTAGCTTGCTACAGACCCCCCACCATGCCCCATGATTCCCACTCCACTTTGCTTAACATACTGGAAAATATTAAGGTGCAACCTAATACTCTAATACTGGGCTACTTCAACTACCCCACCATTAACTGGGAAAACTACTCATGTATCAACACATTTGTTCAACGATTTCTGGAATTTATGAATTCCACCACCTTGGATCAACTTATCTATACCCCCACTAGAGGCACCAATATCCTAGACCTGGTCATTACCAACATGGGAGTCTGATGCTCCACACCAGAGGTCAGCTGCTCGTTGGTCAGATCTGACCATAAGCTAATCACCCTAGACATCCACATCCCGCCCCTATCCCCCATTAAGGTAACTACCATTAAAAAACTTCTCCAAAGCCAACTTCATGCTTCTCAAGACAGACGTGGTAAACTTCACGACACCCATGCAGACGGAAAGTAGAAGTACGACTGCTGAATCTTACACCAATGCACTGTATGAGCACATACACGATTGCATGGACTGTGCCATCGCAAATAAAACCAAGACACTCTCCTCAAAAAAAGGAAGCCAGTCTGGTGGTCCCCTGTCATAAACAAACTCTACAACAGAAGGAAGAAACTGTTGCAAAAATGAGTAAAATCCCAAGATTGGAAAAACTCTATTGTCAGCCTCAGTAAGAAGCTGAGATCCCTCATAAAATTCTCTAAAGCCAGTTACAAAAATAAAATCGTCACAGATTCTAAAGACAACCACAAGGCATTCTATAGTTATGTTAAGAATCTCAATGGCAACACTCAGATCTGCTCTGAGTTACAGCACGATGCCACTAAATATACAGAACCAACTGATATTGCCAACACCCTGGCAGATAGGCTCAGTGCTAACTTCACCCACCTCTCACCCCATAAAGGGCCCATCTTAATACCGGAAGAATGCCAAGTCCTGGTAATCATGGCCAAACAGGTAAAAACCACACTCTCCAAAGCCAAGAATACAGCATCCATGGGACCAGACAACATCCCAGGCTGTGTTCTGCATGAACTACAAAATGAACTGGCACCCCACCTAAGTAGCATGTTCAGTCATAGCCTCACTTTAGGCTTTGTGCCTACTGAATGGTACACAGCTACATTTATCCCACTCCACAAGGGAGGATCCACCATGGACCCCAGGAACTACTGCCCCATTAACGTGACAAGCCTAATCTGCAAGGCCATGGAACGTATCATCATGGAAATTATAAACAAAGACATAGGTAACCTTCAAACTCTGGACCCAACCCAGTTTGGGTTCGTGAAAGGTAGAACATGTCTCCTAAACCTGATCGACTTCTTTGAAGCAGTCACCAGAGCCATGGACGAGGGTAAGGTGGTTCACACAGCCTATCTAGACCTCACCAAGGCATTCAACACCATCCCTCACTCTGGAATTATAGATAAACTCACTAAACTGGGCATAAATCCCTATGTCACGAGATGGGTTGCCAACTGGCTCACTGGCAGAACCCACACCTTGAAAGTAGCTGACTTCAAATCCAACTCCAGACCAGTGACAAGTGGAGTACCACAGAGTTCAGTCCTTGGTCCACTCCTGTTTGGCATCTGCTTCTCTGAAGTTCAGGCCAACACAGAGGGTCTATGGCTGACAAAGTTCACTGCCAACTGCAAACTATGAGCCATCATTGAATACCCAAATGATGTGGACATTCTACAAAAGGGCTTCACTGCGACAGATGCCTAGTGTCAAAGCCATGGCCTCAAGCTCAATGCCAAAAAATGCATAGTCATTCCCTTTGGGAAAAACCCTGTGCCCATGAACTACAACATAGGTGGTAGTCCTCTTAACACCAAAAGTGTGATAAGAGAACTGGGGACACAGGTGCACAGTTGTCTCTCCTTCGATAACCACATTGCCACAATAGTCAGGAAATCCTTCTACATGACACACCTCATCACAAAAAGTTTCTCATCCAGAAAAAAAGTCATTGTTCCTCTCTACTCATCCCTCATTAGACCTATTAGAGATTACAACACCCCATTTGGTATGTATCTCACAAGACATTTACAGCAACTGGAAAGGCCGCAGAAATACCTCACAAAGAGGATCACTGGCCTCAAACAGATGCGCTATGCAGACTGTCTCAAAAAACTCCAGCTCTACTCTATCGCATATCGCCTACTTGGAGGCGATCTCTGCCTAACATACAAAACCATGTCAAACCCAGAGCTGTTGGACATGCTACAGTTAAAGAAATCCCAATCCCTCCGAGCCACATGCTCCAGGGACCTAAACCTTGTCGCCACAATAAACAAAATATGCTGGAGGGATAAGTTCCTGTCCCAGAGACTCCCCATATTCTGGAACAGACTGCCCATTCATGTCAAGCAGAGCACCTCATTAGCCCTCTTTAAGAAAAATCTTGATGATTGAATGGAAATAAGAAATTCATCCCGGGGATCATTTCTGTGGCTCTGCTCAACAGGGGAACAGGAAAATAATTTTTTAGGGTGGTGAAAGCCAGGGAATCTTTATGGCTTGGCTTGTATAGGCCCTAGGGCTGACAGCCTAGTACCTACCTATGAACCTATGAACCAACAACAACTGATTTAAATGGGGGACAATTGAGTGATACTGAGCTCTCCTGGGAATTCCTTAAGAAGTAAGACTGTTCCCTGCTTAGGAATTTTCTTTTCAGAGGGGGACATAAGCTATCATTTTGAATTGTATTTAGTCAGGTGTATAGAAGGTAAGTGGACCTTTCAGTAAAGGATAGCCAGTGTAGGTGATTTAGATGGTGACAGTGATGTATGCTGGCATAAGCTGCAGTGCCCGAATGCTTCAGTTCTCCAAGATCTATCTTGTACGAGATGAAGACATGCAGAGCTATCATAAACCACATGTACAGCTCAATCCAGATATGCTAGTGACAAACCAGGGTTCTGAAAATGACTTGATGAAATATCCAGTGAGCGTTTCATTGCAAAGATCTAGATTGTAGAGTTTTCAACATGCATTACCTTATGCTTCTTCCCTAACTGCCAGGGAATGAGTAGAAATACACAAGCCAGTATCTACGATAAAACAGTTAGTGACAGGAAATAATCCAGACTTAGTAATTATATTATGAAACTACTCAGATACCCAGAGCATACATAGTTAAAGAACATTTTAAAATGTACGACATTGCCATTGCTTGTACTTTCACACATAACTTAAAGAGACAGCCATAATAATATTATAGAATATCATGCTAGCATATCTCTCAACTGTCCAGATTTTCACAGAATGTCCAGATTTTTGCCTGATATTTTTGGTCTGTTCTTTATAAAAATTGTAGTTTTCTGTCAAATCATTGAGGATTAAAGTCACTAAATAATAACATACATTTGAGTTTCAAACTTGATATCCTTCAGAAAATGCATGCTAATATAAGATATTTAATTCTGGCTCCATTATAAGTTTATAAGAGCAATATTTAAGATATGTCCCTGATTTTGGGCTTTTCTCCTCTCATTGTGTTTGGCTTTGTACAGATTTCTTGAGTTTAGAGGTTGAGAGGTATACGGTTAGATACTTAAGAGGAAAGTATATTCTGCATCAGATATATTCAGAGCTCTACAGTAAAAGCGTAATGTCTCAGCTAATGTATCTGATTAGTGTAATATGTATTTAAAAACCTTAACATAAAAGTGAGTATGTTATGTGGTCTGGGTGATGATTTTAGTAATCAGTAAACCCTTGAACTGCAAGAAGCTACAAGTTCAAATCTCACGTGGCCTATCTTGCCACTGTATTTTCTTTATGGCAATATGCAGATGTGATACAAATTGTTATGATAAACTACACAGGATGCAGTTCCTAGATTATCCCTCTCAGATATCCTATCTTCTTCATTCTTTCTTTTTAACTTGGCTAATGAAATCTCTCCCACACTTTTTGAGTGTTTATAACATCTGTTTCCAGAGACTTCCCTCTCCTCATCAGATTTCCTCCCTCCTAATCATGTATATTTTGTTTCGTACTCCTTACTCTTAACTTTTGTCCCTTCATTCTTTCCTTATGCATTCTCTCAATTTCTCCTTATCTCCTGCCATGCCATTTCTGTAGTTCTTTCACTTTTTCCTCCAATGTTCTGATTTTGTTTCCCTTTCATTATAGCTATTCTTTGCCTCAGTTATGATCATTCCTTGAAGTGCCATTTTCACCTCATCCTCCTATTCATCCCCCCTTCTCCACCTCACCCCTATTAACTTCAAGTACCTCATTCACCATCTCCATCCTTTCTTGTCCTCACCATTAGGTAAGAACATCTCCAGCTACTGTCATTCCTCTGTACTAGTCTATCAAGACGCTGTAAAATTATCAGTGCATGACCTATAATAACCGTTTCTCTTATACCTAGATCTTCTCTCCACCAGCTCGACGCACTTTAACTAAAAGCAATCTAGTCTGCTGACTGAGTAGCCCAGTCGCAACTAAAATATATTCTGACTGTGGTTTCTCTTACCTGAATTTATCCCCACATTCTCTTGGTCTTTGTCATTTATCTAGTTCATCATCCCCTCTCCACGGATGCTCCCTCCCACCTTCTGTTTGACCCGTGTATTATGGAAGTTATTGAACAACAATAAGATTCCAGTTTGATCTTAAAATCTACAGTTTTGCCCCCACGCTGTTTCCTTCTATACCGTCTTACTCCACCTCCTCTTCCTTCCTATTTTATCATCTGTATTAACCATTTATTTTCTTCACCTTCTGAGTCATGGTGGTGCTGCGGTAGCGTTGTCACCTCACAGTAAGACGTTATCCTGCTTGATTCTCAGCTAAAGCGTCTTCTGTGTGGAGACATGCGTGAATGGGCGTACCTTCGTTGAAGGTTGTACGTCATGGCTGGCAACTCAGTATGTAAAAATCTGCTGCCAATTATTAGTGGACCGGAGTGCCGTTGTGGCGACCCCTAACCAGGAAAAGCCAAAAGCTACAACAACAACAACCTTCTGAGTCATTACTACCAACCTTTTTCAAAAAAATTATATTTATGCTTTGTTGTCCAGCTTACATAGCTGCCTTGAAGTAGATTTTTTTACTTGTTGAATGAAGCAAACACTCAAAAAATGTCAACATAATGGCAAGCAAACAGATCAAGAAGATTATACATCAAGGCATAAGGTAAGCACATGCAGTTATCAGTAAATCATGTAAAAGAGCATGTATTATATGTATCCACTGCATGCGAAGTAATACGTAATGTGTCAGCAGTGCACTATGTGAGTTAGCAAGAGATTACAGAAGAAAAAAGGGTGTGGGCTGTGAGTGTATGAAGATATAAATGCTAAGATAAGTCAAGTTTGTTATGCGAGGGGAATACTCATGGTATCTTAAACAGCAATTGTACAAGGGAAACACGGAATAGGAAAAATAAAAATATAAGAAGGTAGATAAATGTAATAACAATAAAGAAAATCAAGTGCGTATACAGTTACGTAAGGTTCCTGGAACAGAAACGTGCACTTACAGAAATATGGCGAATTATACAATGACTGGCCAGTAACATCATAAAACGAGCACGCTGATTGGCCAGTCCAACCAATGTGCCCATTCAGAATATACAACGGAAAAAGGTAAGCATTTTTTTTCTTAAATAATGTCATTGTATAATAGCAATAACCCACTTCTGGGTGTGCGTAATGCCGGATTTACCCACGGTTGTCTTTGTTTGGTCACGAGGGCGAACCACACCAACTGTGGGTAAATCCAGCATTATCCACACCCAGGAGTGGGTTATTGCTTAAATAATAACTACTTCATGAACTCAAGAGGTTTTCTTGCTGCTTTTAATGTCCTTGAGAAGATTGTTCCAGATACAACTGAAGTAGTTGGAGCATACATCATAGCCAAAGTAGTTGTGACCTTGTGAGTGCTTCATCAATTGTAAACCTAAGACGTAAAGATTTCACTTTGGGAGGTATGGTCTGGGAAGGAGTGCCATAGGGATGACTTTGCAGGGGTAGGGGGCAACAAGGGTATAAGAAATGGAGTAAGAGGGAGTGACACCCAATTCAAGCCTTTATACAGGCCACACTGATTGGCACTAGACACTTGTAAGACAGCAAATGTGGCAGTCTTGCAAATGTTTTCCATTTCAGAGGTACTGAATGAAAAAAAATCAATGTGAACAGGATGTTATCACAGAAACATTTGATGAACAACATAGATGTTTCTTTTGAGAAATGGGTAAAAGGAAGTCCTTGACTTAATGCAAACATCCCAGCAAGTGAATATACTTTCTTAGAATGGAGTAATTAGCTGCTAGGCAGTAAAATAACGCAGTAGTAATTGAAATGATACCCAAAGGTTGAATACTCAACCTTGAGGCTGTAAACTGTATACTAAGACTAAGACTCCTGTATCTCTGGTAATTACTCTTTTCTCCAAGGCACTGAAACTTCAAAGTTTAAATATAAAAGTGATGGGGTTGTGAGGGTGGTAGGCACCTCTGAAAAAATGCTTTTATGACAATGGAGTTACTTTTGGTTATCAATTTTAAGGTGAAGGATTGCTGTTTTGTGAGCACAGCTTTTAGTGTCAATCACCACCATTCTAATGGAGCTCTGCAGCTGGTATTAATGACAATATCTGATGACTGGGTATTGAGATTGTAAGTACTACATAACAGTACTAATTTTGCTTAATTTGTGTTTGATAAGAGATTAAAAATTTTGAATTAGTGCTTATGGTTATGGTTAGTCATTCCCCATTAAACCTTGTCCTGAGCTATAGAAAGAGTTTGTTTCCATGCAGCTTACCTCAACCTCTTAGAGAAAACAAATCTGGATAAAGCCACACATAAGGGGGAGACAAAGGACCAAAAATGGGGACAATTTTTAAATATTGCTCTTATAAACTTAGAAAGTTGATAGAATAACAGGTTTTGCATTAGCATGAATTTTTCTTAAGGATATGAAGTCGGAAAATCAAATGTCTGCCATTATTTTCTGACTTCAGTCTTCAAAGATTTGTCAGTGATTTGCCAGAAAACTAGAATTTTATGAGAAATGGACCAAACATATGAGTCAAAATCTGGACATTCTGTGAAAATTCGGACATTTGAGAGCTATGCTGTGCAGGAGTGTTGCAGTATTAGCATAATGGACTATAGTTAGGTTCAAACATTTGTACAAACAAGGAGGTAAAGCCCAACAGACACTAAGATGACCCTGTGGTGCTTCTTTGTCAATATCAGAATCAGAGAGCTTGATAACCATTTAACCTTAAGTGAATATGTTAGAACTCTAAGCTACCAACTGCGGAGTTTTCTTTTTTTTTAAATGTCTTTTAATTGAATTTCTCTATATGCAAAAAAAAAAGCAACAAGTCAATTCTAAATAAAATACAAAAAAACACACTATTTAATTGAAAACAAAAGAAGCAAATTAAACAATCTGCAGAATATGTAAAACAGAAAGCAGAAAGTAACAAGTTCCTCAAGAGTGATAAGTGGTTAGAACTTGAAAATCCAGGTTCAAATCAGGATAGCGTCATGAAAATGTATGTAAATTTCTCCATACCGATTTCCAGTCCAATAACTTTTTATTTCTTGAACATCAGATGCAATTCGTGTGCATTTCATTTCCTGTTGCAGAAATCTCTTATTTAATCCACTGAACTGTTATACATAATATTATTAAAGCAGGTAGTGCTGTAAAAAATATGCATTACCTTTACTCGTAAAATTCAACTTAAAATGTAATATACACTGCTACAAGTACAAATTAGTAATAGAAATATAGCATCACAATTACAGAAATGTTTAAAAGAGCTTCCTGTATGATGCCAGTTCAAAAACATGAACATAGTCCAAGAAATGCAAAACTACAATAAACATGCTTTAACTGAAATGTAATATGAAGGAAAAACTTATAATATCTGTGCAAGGTAAAAAACATATATGAATAAAACCATGTGTCATAAGGCCACCCTGATGGACCAGAAATAATAGGCTCTGAACCACTACAGTATTGCCAAATCTGTTATTGCCTCACACCAGGTCTAACCCGTAATGGACATGGTTTAAAGCCACAGAGAGCTCCCGGCACAGGCAGGGACCAAATGCAGATGAGTGTCAGCCTATATCAACCACAAATTCACCTTAAGAGTAGTCAGACAGGATGACAGGCTTGAGCTTTTCAGTGTTCAGATTTCCATTGGTAAAGTCCCATATCTTATCCTTGCAAGCACCCTCTGTGACACAAAAATCCCATAACTCATACATGGATTTACTGGACGCCTTCATCATTCAAACCAGTACTAATTTCAGCGGTGACTTCAACTACCCCACTATAAACTAGGTCACTTAAATTACCCCAGACTTACAGGTTCAGAGATTCTGGACTTTGTAAACACAAACATCTTGGACCAGATAGTCCATTTGTCCATTAAGAGTGCAAACATACTTGACCTGGTACACGCAAACATGGTAGCATGATGTACCCTCCCACCAAATGCAGTGTTCCCTGTGGTATGGTCAGACCGCTGTCTCCTTTGTAATGAAAATCAGTTCTTTGACCCTGGCCAATCCCATAACATTTTGGAAATATTCTAAGGCAAACTTCCTGCTTCTAAGTGACAACCTGTCAAAACTTCAACCCGCCCCCCCAAAAAAAAATCCTGAGAGCACAGCTGCCTATGTTTAATTGTTCACAGAATCCATGTGCAATCATTCAATAAATGCATAGCTATAGCTGTAGCTAAAATAACTGTGAAAAATATCCACTCAATGGCTTACCACAAAAGGCACTGACACAAGATGCATCCTCTGGTCTCATAATCAACAAATAAAAACAAAACATTCACTGAAGATTTAAAGGCTCCCTATTAAAATGTCAGGACTCAAAATGTCAAGTGTTGACAAGACAAAAAAAAACAAGACTGAAAACAGAAGAAGAGTGAATCTTGAAAATCACTGTTCTTCTTAAAACTTATTTTTGCAGGGGGAACAAGCCCCCCTCCACCCCCCTCCTTAAGCTTATATATTCCAACTCCGACTTCGCCATACCGCAGAGAAAAGGGAATATTCCAAGAAATGGCATCTTGGACTTGGCATATGTAAGTCCATTCTTTCAGCCATTCAGTCTCCATATTTTGAGACTCATTCTAGCATGCCCCAACGCTTCAAATGGTTACCAATTTAAAACATAATATGAGGATATTGACACTAAAGTCAGACATGAGGAGTAAACTATAAGGGTGAAAGATCTAGTTAAGAGAAAATAATATTATAATCATAACATTTATATACTGAGTCAGACAGACAGCGATGGAAATAATGCGTTTCGATTTAAGATGAAATTCAGATGGTGGGGAATAACAAAATAGTATATTAAAATGTGTGCAAAAATACAAATATACAAAGCTCAAGTGTAAATATGCAGTAGACTGAGGGGATAAAATACATCAAAACTAGAAATGTGATAACACACAGCTAAACAATTATAAGCTACCTTATTAGCATATACAGTAGAAACTAAAATAAGGTAGTCAGCTGTCTAGTTGAAGATGTAATTTTAACCCAGAGTAAGAGTAAATAAATTATCATTGTGATGGAAACTTGACTAAAGCACAAAATGTGAACTTTAGTCTGGATAAGATAGAATTTTACAAGATCAGAGTTTCACTATGGTTCTCTATACTGACAGAAAAAAGTTGCAGTTCTTATTTTTTTAAAACACAATATGAATAAATGTCATGTGCAATATAAAGTGCTTCAAAATAAACATGTTCACTATATAATAAGATTTATAAATGATGTAATTTCACCAAAAGTTAAGCAAATTATGCACGTAGAAAAAAATTGTTATAAAATAATGTTGATTACTTAAGATTTGCTCTTTTTGAAAATCTTTAAATTATACACGAACATCTCTATGTTTAGATGAAATTTAAAAAAAGAAAATCTAAACTTATAGCATGTGGTATTTTTGTTTTGAAATGCCATTAAGGCAGCTGCACCTTATGTAAGTGACTGTTGGTGTCAGTGTGTGTGTGTGTGTGTGTGTTTGTGCCTGTGTCTGAGTGTGTATAAGTGAGCATGTGGATGTATGTGTGCGTGCGTGTGTGTGTGTGTGTGTGTGTGTGTGTGTGTGTGTGTGTGTGTGTGTGTGTGTGTGTGTGCGTGCGTGTGTGTGTGTGTGTGTGTGTGTGTGTGTGTGTGTGTGTGTGTGTGTGGTGTGTGTGTGTGTGTGTGTGTGTGTGTGTGTGTGTGTGTGTGTGTGTGTGTGTGTAAGTGACTATCTGGGTGTGAGTGTTTGTATGTGTTTGTGTCTGTGTCTTGAGTGTCTGCATGTAAGTGAACATGCGGATATGTGTGTGTGTGTTTATGTGTAAGTGACTATGTGGGTGTGGGTATGTTTATTTGTGTACGTGTCTGAGTGTCTGTGTGTAAGTGAGCATGTGGATGCGTGTGTGTGTGTATGTGTGTGTGTGTGTGTGTGTGTGTGTGTGTGTGTGTGTGTGTGTGTGTGTGTGTGTGTGTCTGTGTGTGTGTGTGTGTGTGTGTGTGTGTGTGTGTGTGTGTGTGTGCATGTGTGTGTGACATGACTGTGGGTGTGTCTGTAGGTATCTGATTAAATTGTGTCCGTTCATTTTCATAAATCCTGAAAGGTCTGAAAGACTGGAAGAATCGTACCTAGTATACATTTCAACCTCTTACCGCAAGACATCTGGGCAAAGCCTAAAATAATGAGGGTCAAGGGCCCAAAAATAGGGACAGATTTTAAATATTGCTCTTATAAACTTACAAAGTTGCTAGAATAACAGGATCTGTATTATCATCCATTTTATGAAGGATATGAAGTTTGAACCATAAATGTATGTCATTATTTAGTGACATCACTTCTCGATGAATTGTCAGAAAACCACAAATTTAATGATGAACAAACAAAAATATGTGCTAAAACTCTGGACAAGCTGCAAAATTCTGGACAGTTGAGAGGTATGCCATCTTCAGAACTTTTGTCAACATCTTATTTTAGGAGAAGGAAGAAAGGTATGCTATAGGTCAGTTATAACTTTTCCCTTGATATTAACAATCTCATAAAAACTAAAGTCCTGTGTAGACAAGCCTGAAAACTATGAATATAAATCCTCATTATCCCGCTAAATAAACTGAGGTGACATGTCGTGTAGGAAAAGAAAATTCCTCTATTCCAGAGGTGCAGTGGTTAATGTTGTCGCCTCACAGCAATATGTTTTCCGGTTCAATTCCAAGCTGGGGTGCCTTCTGTGTGGCGTTTGCATGTTCTCCCTGTGTTCGCGTGGGTTTCCTCCGGGTACTCCGATTTCCTCCCACATTCCAAAGACATGCATCTGGAGCATTTCTTCCCGGGCCACTGCTGAAAACAGGCTCTGTGGAACCTAGTCGGACTTTCCCGGTAAACAAATGTTAAATAAAATAAAATAAAAAATGTAGGATATTGACTCCTGACTCTTTTCTACTTTTTCTAAACCTTTTACAGTACCAATATATATCCACTTTTTTGGTGTATAATCTCGCATTTGCTATTGCCCCAGATTGAAATCGGCTTTAGCTCTGAATATTTCTCTGTACAGAATTTCCTCTGCCAAGCTTTTGTAATCAGTGAACAGTACAGCAGGTACTGGAAAGCTAGTCCTTTTAGTAAGGTAAGACTAAATAACTAGGGAAACCGCAGACTTGAGGGTCTATATTACAAGATTGAATCGAACACTAATGCTCGAAACCAGAAAATATTGAATGCACAAAACAATGCCCCCCCACACACCCCCTACTTAAATATACCAACTCCTTGATCACACCACAGTGGAGGAAATGGCAAAATCCTGACAACGGCCCAGCAATTTTTTTTCACTAGGAAATAAATTGCTATTCCGTGCGTTTGATATATTGTGGTTTCAAGCATTAGTGTTCAATTTAAGAGCGTTCGCACTTTTTGTATTTCGATCTTGTAATATAGACCCTTAAAATGCATAGCTCAATTATCTCATTTACTTCCTAAATAACTTTTGTAATATCCAATGCTTGTATCAGTGCCAATGATGAAGAAGTTGCCTGCCTCCCTGTATATTTTAAATGCACCAATGCTGGTGGAGGCTCAATTGAGTGGATTCCTCTGCATTCAGGAGTTTGTGATGCAATAGTGCTATCTGCACCAGTATTTTTAAATGGTTAAAGACATCAGAAGTCTTTAAGAGGTGAAAAATTCTTCTTCATTATAAGTTCAGCCTTTCCTTACCTTTCTCTGTATTTGCAGTTTTTTCAATCATTTTTGCTGGATTTATTTTCTAGAGACCTAAGATGGTTTTCTGTTAAAAATAAATTCAACACCTTTTACCTCATTTACTTGCTGGGTTGTGTAAATTTGTCTGATGTTTACGTTTTTTTGTTATCCTAGTCAAAATGTTCATTCACACAGAAGGAAACAGTAATTCTAAACAATAAAAATGAACTATAAAACATAAGAAAAACATCACTGAAAATACTTGAAAAATAAAAAGTGAAGCCAGCACAATAAAGAAATTCATTGTGTACAGCAGAAAGACATATGTCACTCAGAACAGCAAGGCGGACTGAAGGGATGATGAAACAATGAAGATACAAGGTAGTTGTGCACCATCCTGTGTCAAGATTTTTGCACATGCAAGGCCCTCATTGTTTCCTCCAGCTGAAGAGGACACTGCTTTCACCAATAATGGCAAAGAGAGAAGACCTGAATGTTGTGATTTACTGTTGCAGTGAATATCAAAAAGCAAATTCACGTGTACAGTTCAGTCCTGTCTGGCAGATGCTGAGGGAGATATGCATCCTGATGGTGAACAGTTTATCAGATAAAAAACAGGTCACCCTCACTACTTTCTTATTTATTTACTATCATATTAAATAACTCATTTAAAAGCATAGATAAGAAAAGCAAATTACCCAACCATGGAGAAAAGCTACATTTCCTGATTTTCATCTTGTCAGTCTTGAAGGATAGAAGTTTCATTTATTTTAGTAGACACATGTCCTTAGTTGTCCCAAATATGAAACTGCATTATATAACATATTTTTCTGTGGATCAGACCTGTGTATAACATCACTCTATTCTTCTATGATTCAGTCTCTTAAATCAGAACTTAATGTTATCGTTATATAATAGAGCCCCCTTTACCACCACCACTATAATTCCTACCATTAAACCCCCTGGTGCTATATTTTTCTATTATTTTCCAATCCTCCTACTTAGTGTAGTACCCTCATCACCTTGCAGGAGAGACCCCCTTCTTTCCAGAAGGAGATTAGCTTATTGCAGTAATGCATATTACCACAAAATTAGAATGCAAGAATAATGTACTATGTGTCCATTTGCTATAATCTCTCTTGTTATCTTCCTGCAGAAATTATTGCCCATTTACCTCTGCTGAACTGCTTTTAATGAATTTTCATTATGCACATAATCCCAATGTTCTATGTGCATGCTAACCATGCAATATAAAGAAATGTCAGTCTTGCTGGTTCTTTTGTGCCTATAATGACATGTTATAGATTGCTGTCTTTGTGTAGGCTCAGATGATACTTTTGTATGTGAGGCTTATCCACAAAAGAAGTGGCCACCAGCCAGCCCGTCAGTACTATCTCTCTTGGCAGTCTCCTCAGGTGTGTTTGGTTGACTACTCAAAAGCCTGGTCACCTGCATCTGACTTAGGGCAACAGCCTTTATGCCAGTAGTCCATGCATAAAATAATTGGGGCTTCTTATATATACACAGTAGAGAAATACAGCATGTACAGATTGTCTGATACATGGACTACTGCACAGTGTTCAACACTTTTATTCAGCAATTAAGTGAGACTAAAGCTGCCCAGTTTCATTTCAATCATAAGAAGTGCAAAAGCAGTAGATGAAGCAGAAGAAATTTGGTGTATGATAAGAGGAAGGGAGTGTGGATGATGCAGATTGTTTTATGTATCAATATGCATTAACTCACAGTAACCCTACCCCCCCCCCCCAGCATCCACAAACTGGCTTACATAATACCGCTGTTAATTATCACTACTTCCAATGTAATTATCCTTGTGGAGTGGCAAAACCAGATGCAACCACTGACCACCAGTAGATAACTGCAAATAATATTTATCTTGTACTCCCAGTAAATACCTGCACTGATATCACATAGTGAGTACACACAAGATTTACCATGCAGTTACATCCTTAATGAACATACGGAACCAGACTGATCTTTATTAAGACCTGCTTAAAGCTGTACTTTTCCTAGTCATCACAAGGAAACAGAAGCAAAGTCCTTAATGATTGCAACCTCTTCTAGGACGTATTATCTGATGCTGTTTGATCAGTCCCATGTACGCAGTCATCTTCATTTCTCCATGGAAACCCTCCAACACGTAATTAACTCATTGAACCCAGATTAATCGCCAGTGGCATAACCTGGTGCCCGATTATTATCCCAATCAGGTGACTATAAAATAAAGTTTTAATTTAATGTCTAGTGTGCATCATAAGTCCAAAACTTAAATGATGCAGCTTGCCTTGTCCCTAAGCATATTGCCACACTTACTTAGAAGACAGGATATATCATCACTGTATTTAAATGAATAAAGTAAGTAGTCCATGCAACAGAAGTACCTTTTTGTCAAATGCAAAACCCGTATTTAAGACATTAAAAATGAGATTTCTGTTTGGACTTTAAATATTCATTAGGTTATCTCAACAAATTCACCAAATATGGGAAAATGTAATGACCCTTCATTTGTTGTAATGAATGCAGCCACATAACTTTGTCACCTTTCAATACTTTTATTCTAAATCTGAAACATACACACTGCATTACACCTCTTTAAAAATGCGGTGGTAAGAGATTTTAGATCTAATTTGCAAATTATTCTGCAAAATAATTATGAAGCATTTTGCCAGTACCTGATATATCACCATAGTGAGGTCAGTCTTTGTGTTTACTGTAGGATAATGAGAGTATAAGGCATTCTGGGAAATTATTTAGCTGGAAGTAGAACTCTAGCTGGGTATTAGGGGACTGCAAAGTATTAAAGTTTGTGGTTTGAACATAATACCTTGCAGGGTGGCACAAAACATAAATGTTTACCATCTATCATTGTCTTATCTGCTTGAATGGTAATAATGAAATACTTGAATTAGGATATTTCCTCCAGTAATAATGGTCCACATAGTATCTGTGCTGCCCAAGATCATTGGGTAGTGCTGTAGAGAACTTCAGACAGGACATATATCTGCGATGACATCTTAACACTAGCTGCTTTGAAACAGCGTTAGCACTTGGTAGTATCTTAGGAAGGGCATTAGTAGCTCTGTTTGTGTTCTGTTGCACTTTTCTGTATACTGTGACATTTTTTTTCCATGAAGCCAGTCTAAACTATTTGTCACCTGGAAGATATGGAGGGATGGATCCCCCAACAAATAGGAATCACCATGCTTGAGCAGTGAGGTCTACCTGTATATAGGAATAAAACTCAAGTCACTTCGGGCCCACATTTCTTTGTTTCATATTTCTGAAATGTTATGTTGTTTAGTAAGTCAAAAGGGTCCATTATCTAGGTTGCTGTATGCATTATTTTATTTATAAGTTCTTCTCCTAAGAAAGTCTTGCTCACTGAAGCATAAGCACTATTTATCTATTATGCTATTAATGTAGTTGTAGCTAATTTTTATCTTTTGGCATACTTCCTTTTTGTAAGTGAATATCAGTTGAAAACTGCACAACCGTTCAAATAAGTTAATTTTCCAATTTAAGCATTTTAAGAGAAAAATTATAATCTTTCTTTGATCTTTCTTTGAAAGGCATGCCATAAATTGGCTGGACTACTGAAGCTTCAAAGGTTCAGTCTAAAGTTGTTGTGTCTTTTGGCTTTTCCCAGTTAGGGAAGCCACAGCGGATCTCCGGTCCGCTAATGACTGGCAGTAGATTTTTACGTGCCGAGTTGCCAGCTCTGATGCACAACCTTCAACGAAGGTACACCCATTCATGCATGTCTCCACACAGAAGATGCTCTAGCTGAGAATGGAACAGGACAGTGTCTTACTGTGAGGTGACAATGCTACCGCAGCACCACCACTGCAGTTAAAGGTTCAATCTAAAGTCACAGAGCAAAACCAGAAACACATAGTTAAGTCAATGTGTGTTGCACAGTATGGTATCATCTAGAACAATCCATATACGTACAGACAAATGACCAGAAATGGTATACATACCTCTCAACTGTGGAGATTTTCGCAGAATGGCCTGAATTTGCCTCTTATTTTTTGGACTGTTTCTCATAAAATTGTGGTTTTTCTAACAAATCATTGTAAAATCTTTGTTGGCTGAAATCAGAAAATAATGGCAGACGTTTTGAGTTTCAGAAGACTCCATACTCTTCAGAAAAATTAATGCGTTATTCTATCAACTTTTGACTTTTGTAAGAGCAATATTTAAAATGTGTCCCTATTTTTGGACTTCTGCCCCCCAATTATTTATGGGTTTGTCCTGATTTTTTGTTTTAAGAGGTTGAGAGGTATGATGACCTATAATAACTGCTATAGGAAGGCAATGTCCTTTGTGTAGAGTATAATCACTTTGCAAAAAAAGTTATCCATGAAAACAATACATTTCATTACAATTGATTCTTATACAAAATGCAGCAATAATCAGATAGAATGTAACGGTACCCTTAAACACAAATTTGAATAATGAAGACTCAGATATTGATGACTAGTACTGATATATGTGGTATGCAACTGTACGCTGCAACCGTAATAAATTCACAGAAGCCTGGTTATACCATAACATTTATGCATATATAACGGCATTCCTGGAGCAGTCCATTTATGAGAAATGACCACTAATATGAGTCCTGTGGGGGGGGGGAGCAAGTCCGACTCTCTCAACAGGCGAGGGAGCAGGTATTTTGATTTCAACATTTTAAAATTTCAACATTGTACATTTAGTACTATGACTTTCAGTATTTTGCTTCATTAAGTTGGTATGGGGGCACAGCCATCATCACATCATCAACAACCCCCTTCTTCCCATATTCTACATGGGTCAGGGTGTCATGTTAACTGTCACCATATCTCTCAATTTAGTGCCACACTTCTGCATTCTTCGATGCTCACACCTTGCTCTCACAGATCTTCTCTCACACAGTCCATCCACCTCTTTGCTGGATGTCCTCGCTTCCTCTTACCTTCTTCCTGTCTGTCTCAAATCTTCTTCACCAGATTGTCTTCTGCTTTTCTGCACATGCCCAAACTACTGTAATCTGTTCCTTTGATCTTTTCTGCAATTGGTTGCACAGCTATAAACACACACACACACACACACACACACACACACACACACACACACACACACACACACACACACAAACATTTAGTTGCTATTATAGGGCATATCTGACAGAATCAATTTTAAAAATTTTATATTTGAATAAAAAAAAAACAGAGCACAATATCAGTTTCTAGGTGGTTTTAGTGAAATTAAAAGGAGCACTGACACTAATTATATAAAATGAATTTAATAAGAAAAAGTTTGAATTGTTATGATATGCTTTCAAAAAAGAACCCATTTTATTAGGACCAGAAAAAAAGTTGAGAAACAACGTTTCCAATTCCTTACAAAAAAAAAAACAACTTTTCCATAAGAACAAAACATCCTAGGACGTGAATAAGGAAATTAGTAAACCGGTGTGCTGGTTGTAGACAGAGGTGCGCAAGGAAGTTAACAGAAGTCTGGTGACTCTGAAAAAAAACAGAAACCTGATTGAAGGATAACCACTGCTCTTCTGACTTTATAGATTCTAACCACACTTTATACCTTGATAACAGATTTGGCCAAAAAAAAAAGGTGGAGGTGTAGCACGATTGTTCAGCAAGGTTTTATCAGTTATTATTAAAGGAGTAACCCTTTTTCCAGAAATAAACCACTACTGGCCATTAATGCAGTTAGCTCTTGGGGGCCTTACCATTATTAATTCGCGCATAGCTTACATCCCTCCCCAGTCCTTAGTAGCAACTCTGCAACAACTACTCCACAACATATTTCCTAATAGCATTCTTCATAACTCGGGCCTGCTAAATCAAAAAGATCAACTCAGTTTAAATGAAAAAGGTGCTAAACTCTTAAAGCTTTACCCCTTATTCCTCAAAATGTCAGTACCTCTCATAATAAAACTGCTCACACAACCTTTAACCTATCCTTAACATCTACTATTTTTCCCACAGCCTTAAAGCACACTCATACTTTGTCCAGAAATCCAGCCCTACAAAATGCAGTGACTACAAGACCAATAAATAAGCTGTGTCCTTAAACCAAAATATTTGATCAGTTAATATACAAGCAACCTTAGGCATATATAGACACATATGTCCTTAGCAGTAACAAACAACATGGTTTAGAAGCTTTTTCAGCATTATGATTGCATTATACTCAGTTATTGATACCATTTTAATCTTATAAATAATTCCAAACTGACAGGTAGACTTTTCAATGAAATAAATATAACATTTGAACCAGTACATCATATCCTACCTCTCTATAAGGTTAGAAGATTTAACTTTAGTCTAAACACTTTAAATGGTTTGAAAGTTATCTCCAAAGTAGAACTTTTCACATCCAAACTGGAAATCATCTGTCCAGTCAAGGAACCATAAATACTAAGATTCCTCTAAAGATCTGTGCTAGGACCACTGTTATTCTTTTTATTTGTTAATGACATAATCAGTGACTTGTCTCATTTTAACTTAGTCCTATACGCTGAAGATATCTTACTGCCCAAATCAAGCAAGAACATCAGATTTCCTTAACATAAACTACAAGCCAGCTTTACAGAATTATGTCAGTGAACTAATACAAACATACTCCTATTTAACCCTAAAAACTCAAACATCATGACTAAAGGCACAATACAAATATTTCCAAAGTCCTCACATCTTAAAATTACTGATACATCTGGCAACTACCTGCCACTAGAGGTAGAGCAAAAATACCTTTACAAAACCTTCGACCTCTCTCTTTCAGTATCAAAAACACAGACAACATCATCAACAAAGCTGTATCTCGAGTTAAATTATGTTATCTTGCACCTTTTTTTTGTCTTCGGCGCATAGACACATAGCCAGAAACATGCTAATTCAACTCACTGAATACAGACTCCCTTTGACAAGATTATAGTCATGCAAAATTGCATATTAAATGCATTCATTATAAACAAAATCTGCAAATGTGTACTATTTGCAAATCTTCAGGTACATCACTGCCAACTGTTAGAATAGAATGTAAACATTGTAGTTATGAATTTTACAATATATTTTTGTAAACACTGAATCATGGAGTTTTTCTCCCCAGGCCTGTATTGAAAACGGGTTCTTCTAGGCCCAATGGACTTTCCCGGTTAACAAACTGCAAATAAATAAATAAATAAATAAAATGTTTTATACTGATTACCTTGGCACCGTAAAAATCTACTGCCAATCATTAGCGGACCGGAGTTTCACTGTGGTGACCCCTAACCGGGAAAAGTCAAAAGAAAAACAACAACAACAACCTGTCAATGAAAGAGAGACATTCCTAACTACACAGTTTACAAACTACTGAAAATTGTGGCACTTCCCGCACCCAAATAAAACAACAACATTACAAATTAAGCAATCAAACTACACACCTCATTAGAACACATTATCCAACTTGCAGAGGGGAAAGGGCCTTCTCTAAGCTAGGTCCTGCAGTTTGGAATCAGCTGCCAGTAGAAGCAATAGAACAACAGACACTGAAATTATTCAAAAGTAAATTACAAGAACACATATTTAATTATTTCTTGCTTTAAAGATGAAGGCTAACAATTACATAAGTGAACCTTATCCAATGACCTATTGCAAACATTCAGTCTACACGTGTATATATGTATATATATATATATATATATATATATATATATATATGTATGTTATATTGTAAATCTCAATTGTATATATTGTAAATATGTTAATACTTTGTATAAATGTATATAATGTATTGTCACTGTCTTTCCTATGATCTGATATTGATTAGCCAATTGCACTGTAAAGTCTTCAATCAACATGCTTTGTTACCATGCTTTGGTTACACCTGTTTGTCTTTGTAATGCACTAGCATGTCCAGATTGTGGCTGAAAAGGATCTGCTAACTAATCCGCTTAGCTGGCTATCAAGCTGAATAAATAAGTAAAAAAATAAAATGATACTGTTTCATTTCATATTAAGTGTTGGCTTAATTTGTACCCACGAAAGAAAACTCAGTTAATAGTAAATCTGTTTAGTTATGTATTTAGTTATTTAGTTATTTATTTGGACTGGGTGATTTTTTGATACATAACTGCGTGGCCATTGTAAACAAATTGCTTACTTAAGCAAAACACTGAAAGAGCTTTGGAAGAAAAAGAAAAGGCCGTAAAAACTCAAAAGTGTACATAAGTAGTACTATGGAGTTCTGAACAGTTTCACTTATATTTGTAAGATCGTAGTTTCATGTTTACAGCTGATCACAAGCCTTGCAAATGATCTAAAATGATCTAAGATCAAAGCCTACAGAAGGACAGAAGTAGGTAAGTAACACTACTACCTATTTCACACAGATACGTACCTTTTGGAGAGGGTGGAGTATGAGAAATGATATTCATCTATATGTCAACAGTTAAAAGGTGATGATGCCAAAAACTGCAACAGTACTGCCAGTGCTGGCTTCAATTCATCTGGCACATTAGCAGTGGCCTCTCTTACTGCTAAACAGACTTTACACAGATTTGCTTTAGTCAGGAGACACCTGTGACCTTAACAGCTACACGTTGTTGTCCGTTCTTGTATTGCTCATGGTTTCTCAGAAAATGTTGCAATAAACACCTGAATGATCACTTCAAGACATTAAACTAATTTACTACTTTATAATCTAGCTTCAGGGGAAAAAAAAGTATACTTTGCATCATTTTCAATTTACCTGGCACAGAGCCCAGGATAATAACATTTATTTTTTTATACATGTGTATTCCTTCAGAACATCTGTTGACTTACACAGAGACAATCCTTAAAAGGTGAATCATTGCATCACTAATAGTCAGAGCTAGTAGCATTTTATTTTAAATAATATTGCTTCCTTCTTGTGACATAAACTATTCCTTTTTTTATAATACTCCGAAAAGAGGCTTCACTCCATCAAAAAAAGGAACAGGAACCAGTAATCCAAGAATAATATCCAAGCATTTTATTGTCAAAGTCCTAGCGCCTCGGTGTAAAACCACCTTTACAGAATCTGAAAAATTCATCATCCTTCCTTTAAATACTTCAGTGCAAAAGGTGGCTTCACATTTATCTAATTAATCAATTAAAATCACTTAAGATATCAATTAATGTTTAAAGTAAACATTTCTAACACAATTCATTATTATTAAGTCCAAAAGGGGCTAAAGTATTATATTTTAGAATGTAAATTGCCTCTTTATATTCAAGTTTTTCCTTCAATAATTGTTCATATTCATGCTTTAAATTTATTTGTTCCAAAACAGTACCTTGAAGTAATGAAAAATCACTAGTATGTGCTTTTTTAAAATGAGCTAAAATGATTTTATCTTCTCTCTGTTTTTTAATATCTCTTATGTGTTCCATAAATCTAACCCTAAACAGCCTTTTTGTCCCCCCAATGTAAAAAAGGTTGAGGGACATTTCAGGGCATAAATTACTCCCTTACTTGTGCATGAAAATTTGCCCTTTGGTGTATATTTTATACCATTCATATAATCAAAAGAAACTGCTACCTGTTTGCAGAATAAGCAGTTTCCAAAGGAACTGGTACCAACTAAACAAAATGAGTTCTGTATACTCATTTCTGGAAATACAAACTTTCCATGGACCAGTCTATCTTGCAAAGTTCTACCTTTCTTAAAAGACATAGAAAGGTACTCAGGTAGTATTGCCTGTAAAACTTTATCATTTTTTCAAACACTCCCAGTAATACTTAATTGTACTATTTATTTCATTACTACCAATGTCATATAAAGATTCAAAATACAATTTATTTTGTTGCAACAAAACTTCACCCTGATCTAATAATTTACCTGCAGTGAAATTTTGTTTTGTATTTATATTACTTTCACGTCTCCTTTTATTGTTATCTTTATATATCACCCTTCTCTGAGCTTCTTTTACAGTTTCAGGATCATGCCCTCTCCTCAAAAACATCTCAGCTGTTTTTTTTTTAATTTCTTCACTCAAAATTTGATCATTATTACAGAGTCAAGATAGATGTAAAAATTCACCATATGGTAAAAAGGAAATGAAATGTAAAGGATGGCAGCTTGAAGCATGCAAAAATTGGCTGCCATCTTCATACTTCCTATGCACTCTAGTGAGTACAGATCCATCTTTTCTACCTTCTAATATCAAATCTAAAAAAGGTTACCCTTTCACCTTCCTGTAAACCATCAAATGAGAGAACAAACGGGTTTTATTCCAAGAGAGAAATAAATTGCAGAACTTGTGCCCCCCCCCACATAAAAAATCAGATCATCTATGTATCTATAATACAGCTTGACATATTTTTTTCATAAAATCCTGTCTATACACAAAACTTTCCTCTAACATTGCCGTAAACAAATTTGCATACATGGGGGCAAAATGTGCCCCCATTGCTGTTCCTTGTTTCTGTCTATAAATCTGATTGTTATAAATAAAAAAGTTATTTTTCGGGCAGAATTTTACTAACTCTACAATAAAATTAGTTAGAGGACCGTCTCCCAACTTAAATAGTATAGCTTTCAAACCATCCTCATGTCTTATAGATGTGTATAGATTCTTAACGTCTAAAACCAACCAATGCATTTCATCATTCCATCTTATAGAAGAAACTCTGTCTAAAAACTCAAAAGTATCTTTTATATAAGATAGTGTTTTTTGAACAAAGGGTCGTAATATTTCATGTAATAAAACAGCTATATTACGTAAAAAACAGTTACAGGCTGAGACAACCGGCCTGACTGGAGGATCAAACATCTTTTTATGAATTTTGGGCAGGCAAGAAAATACAGATAATTTGCTGCCTGTAGTAACAAACTTCTTTTCTACGTCTTTTCTAGTCAACTATCCCAGGCGTATGCTCTTTTCCATCAACCCTTCGAATTTCATCTTCACCTTATCAAAATCTTCTTTCTTACTTATTTCATAGGATTCATGAACATTTAGATGGTCCATACACATTTTGTGGTATTGTAACACATTCATTACTGCAATTTTATTACCTTTGTCCGCTGGTTTTATTATTATTTTCTTGCTATTGCTTAGGTCTCGTAAAGCCTGTCACTCTACATATGTCAAGTTATATTCAATACTTTCCTATCATTACTAATTTTGTTACAGATATTTTCCCCTTCAAAAGATATTATTGAACTAAAATGTGCAATAGTTTCATTATTGAAAGGAGGTATAAATTTACTAACAATAGGAATATTGACTGTATTTGGTCTACAATACGCATATATTTCACATTTATCACTCTCTTTATTTTCATTTTTAAAACATGAGAAAAAACTACCATCCGTTGAACAACTTTCAGAACAGTCTAAACATTCATTTGAATCATCACTGAAGAACACTTTTAAATGCAATTTACGAACTAACTTAAAAATCTCTTTTTTCAATATATAAAATCTGGGAATCACTGTAGGAATACATTTTAATCCTAGGTTTAATACAGCCATTTGTTCCACAGATAAAATACAATTCGACAAATTAGCAACTAAGTTAATGTCTTTACACAATAAAACATCAATGCCATTTGGTTCTCTTACTATTAAATTGTCCAAAGTTTTTCTTGTTTGGTCCCTTCGAGTTATTCCTCCCTTGTTTCTGTCCCTGTATACCTGCGCCATTGGTACGAAAATGCCGTTGATTGTCTTCAGCTTTCTGTGGGATACGCAACGATGGAAACTCCTCTTCATAACTTCCATTCGATTCACTTTGGCTTACGCCCTCTGAAGAAGCGAATGAAATGGAGTGAGGTCTATTAAAACCTCCACTGTGACGCCCTTCATTCCTTTGCTTTTGATTCATTGATATAACAAAGGCCCTCCCACTCTCATAGTCACCAATGTCCCACAATAATTTAGTTTTTTTATACTCCGTTAGTTCCTCTCCTAAAGCTTTTAATTTTGTGTTAACGTTTTCCATCAAATTCTTAACAAGAGCACCCCCAAGACAGACTGACATTTCATGTGATAACAGACAGTTCTTGTTTAATTTTGTTTGCTTTATCTGGTCTCTCTCAAGTGATATTTGTAACCATTCCATGACACATTTATGCTATGCAGCAACCCATCATTCTTTAAACTGTTTCTCAGTGCTACATTTATCATCAAACAGAGTGCTAGGATTTTTTATAAAACATAAACCTCTCAGGGTAATGCCCAGATTTAAGTATCTTTGCAACCCCAGAATGTTATAATATACCCTCGTTTCTTTCTCCAATAATTTCTCATATTTAGTACAAACTTCTCTCATCACTGGGTATAGCATTTGCTGCAAGTCAAATAGACAAGAAAGGATTTGATGCACATTTTAACATTTTGCTTAAATACACATCAAGAAATTGTTCCATATTATAACTTACATTCAGGTTTACTGACCGGCTTTCACCCACAGTTCCAGTTGAAGTCGATGGAATATTCAAAAATTGATCCATAGATCTTTGTGACCCTGCCATGGATCCATTATTACTCACAGCTCCTAATATAGAAGAGGACTCATTCCGGAACACATGAGGAATGTCTATATTTGGGTCAGAAGACATATTACAACAACAGTCTTGCCAATGATGTAACACATAAACCAATACAACAATATTCCGAAAAGAGACTTCACTCCATCAAAAAAGGAACAGGAACCAATGATCCAAGAAAAATATCCAAGCATTTTATTGTCAAAGTCCTAGCGCCTCAGTGTAAAACCACCTTTACAGAATCTAAAAAACATTCATTATCCTTCCTTTAAATACTTTAGTACAAAAAGTGACTTCACATTTATCTAATTAATCAATTAAAATCACTTAAGATATTAATTAATGTTTAAAGTAAACATTTCCAACACAATTCATTATTAAGCCCAAAAGGGGCTAAAGTATTATATTTTAAAATGTAAATTGCCTCACAAGTTCTACAATTTATTTCTCTCTTGGAAGAAAACCCATTTGGTCTCTCATTTAATGGTTTACAGGAGGGTGAAAGGGTAACTTTTTTAGATTTTATATTAGAAGGTAGAAAAATTGATCTGTACTCACTAGAGTGCATAGGAAGTTTGAAGATGGCAGCCAATTTTACATGCTTCAAGCTGCCATCCTTTACATTTAGTTTCCTCTTTACCATGTGGTGAATTTTTACTTCTATCTAGACTCTGTAATAATGATCAGATTTTGAGTGAAGAAATTATGAAAAACAGATGAGATGTTTTTGAGGAGAGGGCATGATCATGAAACTGTAAAAGAAGCTCAGGGAAGGGTGATATATAAAGATAACAATAAAAGGAGAAGTGAAAGTAGTATAAATACAAAATACATTTTCACTGGAGGTAAATTATTAGATCGGGTGAAGTTTTGTTGCAACAAAATAAATTGTATTTTGTATCTTTATATAACATTGGTAGTTGTTGTGTCTTTTGGCTTTTCCCGGTTAGGGGTCACCACAGCGGAACTCCGTTCCGCTAATGATTGGCAGTAGATTTTTATGTGCCTAGTTGCCGGCCCTGACGCACAACCTTTAACGAAGGTACTCCCATTCACTCATGTCTCCACACAGAAGACGCTCTAGCAGAGAATCGAACAGGACAACATCTTACTGTGAGGTGGCAACGCTACCGCAGCACCACCACCGCAGTCTTTTATATAACATTGGTAGTAATGAAATAAATAATATGATCAAGAATTACTGGGAGTTTTTGAAAAAGGATAAAGTTTTACAGGCAATACTACCTGACTACCTTTCTATGTCTTTTAAGAAAGGTAGAAGTTTGCAAGATAGACTGGTCCATGGAAAGACTGTGTTTCCAGAAATGAGTATACAGAACTCATTTAGTTTAGTTGGTACCAGTTCCTGTTGAAATTGCTTAGTCTGCAAACAGGTAGCAGCTTCTTTTGATTATATGAATGGTATAAAATATACACCAAAGGGCAAATTTTCATGCACAAGTAAGGGAGTGATTTATGCCCTGAAATGTCCCTCAACCTTTTTTACACTGGGGAGACAAAAAGGCTGTTTAGGGTTAGATTTATGGAACACATAAGCGATATTAAAAACCAGAGAGAAGATAAAATCATTTCAGCTCATTTTAAAAAAGCACATAATAGTGATTTTTCATTACTTCAAGGTACTGTTTTACTGTTTTGGAACAAATAAATTTAAAGCATGAAGATGAACAATTATTGAAGGAAAAACTTGAATATAAAGAGACAATTTGCATTTTAAAATATAATACTTTAGTCCCTTTTGGGTGTAATAATGAATTGTGTTGGAAATGTTTACTTTAAACATTAATTGATATCTTAAGTGATTTTAACTGATTAATTAGATAAATGTGAAGTCACTTTTTGTACTAAAGTATTTAAAGGAAGGATGATGAATGTTTTTTAGATTCTGTAAAGGTGGTTTACACTGAGGTGCTAGGACTTTGACAATAAAATGCTTGGATATTATTCTTGGATTATTGGTTCCTGTTCATTTTTTTGATGGAGTGAAGTCTCTTTTCGGAATATTGTTGTATTTGTTTATGTGGTACATCATTGGCAGGACTGTTGTTGTAATATTCCTTTTTTTATGTTTGCCATCTCTTCTTTATCCATGATCTCCCTGTATCTCCTATTCCATCCTTATCTCTGTCTTGTGCTCCATCGCTGTCTTTTTATGCCTGCAGTCTTCCTCATATGTTTTTCTGATGCTTCTCCTCTGCCTTACCTAAAGTTGTTCTTTCCTTTACTCCTTCACCTTCCCTCCAGTCCTCAACTTCCTTTTATCTCCCCATATTTGCCATGTATTTACACCCCCTCCAAGTCCCTACTGCTCATCTCAATGTCCAGGAAACTATAGCTCCCTAACATTCTGGATAAGAAGGTCTTACTGAAAGCTGTCATCTGTTATTAAGTAAGGTTGTTGTCAGCCATAGTGTTCATTTTGGCACTCAGAGAACCACTAGATTAACTGGCATCTATTAAAGCTAGCCCGTTAGCCATTTGACTGACTAGTTAATACCAACAAGGCACAGTCAACAAACTGTACTTCTTTTTCCACCTTGTTTAACAAATGTAAGGAAATTCTTTGATCTTTCTTATTCATAAACCCATTAGAGATGATGTCCATAACTTTACCCTCCATTTCTTTATGTGATGCTGGCCTTTGTATGCAGAAGATTGCATTGACACAGAAAGCAGCCTAACTTCAGTCCAATAGCACAAACGCTTTTAAAAATAAAGCAGGAATTATACAAAAAAAATGAAAACAATGTAGTTTTATTTATATGTACTTTGATTTCAAATCATAAGCTTCATAGCACACATACACCTCTCCAGCATCCATACATACTTTAGCAGGCCCCTTATTCATACTCAATCTCCTTCCAGCCTTCATATTCCCCTGATGTAATCCACAAACAGGAACCTCCTCTGCTTCAACCAGGTCCCCAGCTCAGCCATTAAAAAGCTACTCCTCAATCTAAAACCCATCTCTCTTGCCATAGATACCCCCAACACACATACACACACACACACACACACACACACACACACACACACACACACACACACACACACACACACACACACACACACACACACACACACACACACACACACACACACACACACACACACAAACTACAGCAGAATGGCAGCAGACTGTCTTGCCTAACCTGAAGTATTGAATATTGTAAAGAAGACAAGAGAATTGGAGGTGACATTTTTAGAAAAAGAAAATGAACAAATCACATATAAATAAATGGCATTAGTGGCAACAATGTTACTGAATATTATAAAGAAGATTATACAGTAAGAGGTCCTTAGTATTCCAAATGCATGTTTGCTTATTGGACAGCCCAACCAGAGTGCCTGTTGCAAATTGAGAATATACCAAAAGAAAAAAGTCCTGTCACTGAAGTACCATTGAGCAGCCATACACTGGTAATACTCATCTGTTGGTAATTTGATCAGGGCCTTCCATGTCCATGTTCCTGAGAAGTTCTCATTTGTCCTAATAAAGACCAAGTGATCTTATCTCTACAAGCTCATGGACTGTAGCTATCTGCACCATCCATCCCAGATACAGGAGAGAATGGGCAGCTGCAGAGGATAATGCCCTGCTGACCATGGGGAGTGTATAGTGAGTATACCAACTGCTACCAGAGAAACTATCTGTAAGGTACCATAACCATGAACCCTCTGCAAGGTGAGAAATACTGACTACCCATCTTGCAGAATGGATGTTTGTAGGTGTGCCAACTGACAATACTATGTTTGATGTGTGAACCACATAGCAGAGTCTGGTAAGAGCACTTGTCTGCCAGCAAAACTGTTGGAGAATAGCAGTAGCACCTTCAACAGCAGCAGTTACTCACCTATAAGGATGTGCATGCTGTAAGGAAAGTGATGAGGTGCATTTACTACAGCATTGTGCATATTAGCATCAGATCTTTACATAATATAACATGGAATTTGCCCACTTGAAGTATCCAAGCCCTACACTGCCTCTATATGGATTTCTCACCATAGACACACAAGGAGCCAGAGGTGGTGAAATAGTGGCCCATATATTGTAAGCATTTGGATACAGATATTTGGTATTATTGAATAAAAAAAAGGAAACCACCATCCCATCATGGAACACAATATATAACTATACAAGAACATCTCCAGACAATATAAAAGAACAACAAGAAAGACCAAAAGAAAGTATGAAACAGACTGAACACAATATAAAACAAAAATGCATGTTTTAAACATGTTAGGAATTGTAACACAACACAAAATGTAATTCTTTCAATAAAAACTGATAATTTGACTGGTGACTTTTATGAAATAATGAAGATTTTTGCAGACTACTTTGAATCACAAAGTAAAAGAATATCTAATTTGGGCAGTATTCATATAGAAGTAAATAGCTGTCATATAATTATGAAACATACAGTAAATTAAGCCCTGAACAGAATCCTACTTAAATTTTATACCTGGACCGATCAGGCTGTATGGTCCCCCTATAAAGAAAATCGGTAATCAGATGGTGACAGACAGAAATACATGTTTCAGGAGATTTTTAAATACAGGGGTGCACCTAGTATATAGAAAAGGGCTATAATATTACTTCTTTATAAATGAGGTACCGCTCGTGAGCATTCAAATTACAGATCAATAAGTCTAGCAAAGTATTTGAAAGAGTACTGATGTAACTGCTTTAACCCATGGTGGTGGTGCTGCTGTAGCATTGTCGCCTCACAGTAAGACACTGTCCGGTTCAATTCTCAGCTAGAGCATCTTCTGCGTGAAGACATGTGCGAATGGGCGTACCTTCGTTGAAGGTTGTGCATCAGGGCTGGTAACTCGGCACGTAAAAATCAACTACCAATCATTAGTAGACCGAAGTTCCGCTGTGGCGACCCCTAACCGGTGAAAGCCAAAAGACACAACAACAACTGATGTAACTGCTTTAGAACAATAGTATGGACAAAAGGAGTATATATTAGTTATGGGTTCTGTCAAAGGTAGATTATGCAAGACGAACTTGATAACATTATTTAGAAATATGATTGAGGAAATGGGCAATGAGATTCCCTCAGAAACTGTTTATCTAGACCTCCTGTGAGTATTCAGCATAATTCTGCAATATGAAACTATTCGGATTTCAAACAAAAACATCAATAACTATGTAAAATGGATAAACCAGTAGTTAACCGACAGACAGTTGTGTATTCAATTAAAGATGACATGTAAATGTTTATATATATATATATATATATATATATATATATATATATATATTAAAATGTTTTTAATGTTTTTATACATTATTTAAGTCACTATTTTAGCTTTTTATACTTAATAGTGTTAAACATATGTCAGTGTGCTTTTGTCATATTTTATAGGGTAGAAATCAATTTATTTTGTATATGAATATATATATTTTTATGTTATTGCATGTTAGTACCTTAAAAGAATTTTCATTCTTAATTCTAGTAGTCATGTTTTATAAATATCATATTTATTAGATACACAGTCTTGGAATGTAGTTTTTTATATAAGCTTTTTATAACAATGTACCTTTAACAATGACTGAATAGGATAGGATTTTTGCTAATTGCTCTAATTATTCAATCAACTGTGAGTATATAAGAATACAGGCATTAGATGTTTTTTTAAGTCTGAAGAAGCGTTGTTAAAACGTGAAAGCGCTTACTACCTAGCTACAGCTGTTCGTTTTATGTCTTG
The DNA here is from genome assembly GCF_019279795.1 of Protopterus annectens. Lineage (NCBI taxonomy): Eukaryota > Metazoa > Chordata > Ceratodontiformes > Protopteridae > Protopterus > Protopterus annectens. The sequence goes on from NC_056737.1 coordinate 966,055,273, forward strand.
ATTTTCGATTAAAGCTTGAAGAATCATCGTGGTGTGCCTCTTTTGTGTTTGTTGGATGACATGTAAAAATAATTTAGAAAGTCAGGGGAGTCCTGACAGACTTAGTGTTGACCCTGTATTGTTTGGCATCTTTATCACTGCTATACAAATTGAGGAAAATTTTAGATAGAGAAATTCACTAATGATACAAAAAGAGAAAGAATTATTTCTTATCTCAAGAAACAAAACAAATTTCAAATTTTCTTGGACAAAATGAACATTTTGGCAAAGGATAATAACAGTGAGAATAATATAGACAAATACATAATCTTTATTATATTGGGGTAAATAACAACCAATGTCTGTATCCAATAAATGGAATAATATTAATGAATATGAAGGAATACAAAGAATTAGGTTTAATGATGACAAATAAACCACAGTTTGAATCATCTACAATTTGAATCACAAATAAATACTGGTGAGAAATACAGTGCAGTCTGAATCACACATAAATGCCATAGTAAAAAAATGTCACTTCATGAAAAAATCAATATTAAGGACAATAAAATCAATAAGAACAAATGCCCTTAATATTGCCCTTAATATTAAGGGCAATAACAAATGCCCTTAATATTGTCCTTAATATTAAGGGCAATAATATCAATAAGTCCAAATGCCCCTAGTAATGTCCTTAATATTAAGGGCAATAATATCAATAAGTACAAATGCCCTTAATATCGCCCTTAATATTAAGGGCAATAATAAAATCAATAAGTACAAATGCCCTTAATATCACCCTTAACATTGTTGTTGTTGTTGTTGTTGTGTCTTTTGACTTTTCCCAGTTAGGGGTTGCCACAATGGAACTCAGGTCCGCTAATGCAATAATATCAATAAGTACAAATGCCCTTAATATTGCCGTTAATATTAAGGGCATTAATATCAATAAGTACAAATGCCCTTGCCTCCCTCTTTAAGTCTATGATAATTCCAATTCTTAAACTTGGGACATGATTCTGTATGCTTACAGTCAAAGAAAGAGATAAGATATTTTGCACAAAAGGGATACTCACACTGAAGGAAAACTATTATAAGGAATGACTGGTTGAATTAACTCTCCATTCAGTACAGTATATTGCTGGTTAGTGTACTTGTTTTTGTTGTTAATATATGATATTGCATGATACAACATTATAATGGTCACTGCATATGACAGATGCAAAAGAGAATGGGCTGCCCACATGTCTCAAGAGATGAAAAGTTGAAAAGCACCCTAGGAAGGAGCTACTGAGTCATCTCAGAGTAACCAGATGTAGCAATATATCTTTGAACATGGAAAGTTACAATACAAGCTTAAAAATGTGATTATTTTCATACAAGGATGGCAAGGGCATAGAAAACAATTCCAATTAATGCTAGACTTTCTGAAAATCCAAGTGTATTTAAAAAGGCACTGGAGAAATACTATGGTGATAGAATATTTCAGCCAAGGCCATTAGAAGTAGGGCTCTTTATATGACAAGTTATAGGGTCATGAACCTTAAAGTACATAGAAATATTGTCCATTGAAATATATTTGTGAGCAACCCACTGTCTGCGGCTGTAGCTCAACAGGTATACCACAACCATAGTGACCATATCCGTCTATAACCAAAGAGTCTGCAGTAGACCTGGAGCAAGAGAAGGAACAGTAACACCATCAGCAAGGTATGCAGTAAAAGCCCTTAAAGTCATATACCAAGCTCTGTATCTTATTGGGATCCCTCAGCATCTTGTTATGTGATGGGAACAGATTTACCAGAACCTGTAAGAAATAGCAGTAATCAACCACAAAGAGGTTGACCCACAGCAAAAAGAAATACTGTTATTGGATACCAGCAGTGATTGTGAACCATGTCCTGACATCAGACACCATGTCAGAATGTATCAGTTTGGTTGGGGTTTGCACAACAGAATTGACATCTGTCCTGTGTAGTGACTATTATAATGTTATATCATGTAATGTCATATGTTAACAATAAAAACAGGTAGACTAACCAGGCCTGCATGGTACACCAAAATCCAGATTCCCAGGATTTCTAGAGATGGATATCTCTTGGATGACCCTCAACAACAGTGTCTCAACATCACTGCTTTGTATCCCTGATGGTGCACATTTTCCAATTTCCTAAAGGATCTGTGTGTCTGAAGGGGTTTCCTCCTACCTTTTTCTTATCTCTCAAACCTTTACTTTTATCCTTATTCAATATCATACCTATTTTTTTAAATAATCTAGTGCACACAATATGGCTTCTGTCATCCATAGACTATTTTCAGTTATTATAATAATATCATCTACATATGTCATCAAAACTGGAATGTCTACACCTGTTTGCATTACATACTTGCATTCTCCATTTTACAATTCACCTTACTTACTATCATATTCATAACTAAAGCTAATAATTTACCACTCATAGGATAACCTTGTCTTATCCTATTACTCATCCCTATTTCTTTACTTAACCATTGATCAAAATTCTTATTTTATTATTACTATACTCTGTCATACAAACTTTCTTAATTTTACCACTAAAATTATATGCCGCCAGTAAGTCCCATAACACTTTATGCTCTATTGAATCAAAAGCTTTATTAATATCACCTACCATAAGTTATACATAATCTTTTCTATTTAAAATGTCATCCATAATTTCTGTTACTATCACTAGAAGTTGTTGGCATCCCTTTCCTTTCACAGGATCATAGGTCCATAGGTGTGTACTAGGTTAATGACCCTGGAGCCTATACAAGCCTAGACCATAGAAGTGCCCTGGCATTGTGCCGTCTGATGTTAGTTCCCAGTGCCTCTATCAAGTAGAGCCACTGGAGTGATCCCCGGTGTGAACTTTCTATTACCCATCCACTCATCAAGATTTCTCTTGAAGAGGGACAGCAAGGTGCTCCGCTTCACATGTATGGGAAGTCTATTCCAGAACATGGGCAGTCACTGGGTGAGGAATCTGTCACTCCAGCATGTTCTGTTGATTGTGGTAATGAGGTTGAGGTCTCTGGAGCATGTGGTATGGAGGGACTGGGATTTCTTTAGATGCAGCATTTCTAACAGAGCTGGATCAGACATGGCTTTGTAAGTCAAACAGAGATCACCTCTAAGTAGGCGATATGAGACAGAGAATAGCTGGAGTCTTTTGAATCTGTCCACGTAGGGCATGTGTTTAATGCCTATGATCCTCTTTGTGAGGTACTTCTGTGGCATCTCCAGCTGCTGCAGGTGTCTAGTGAGGTACATGCCAAATGGGGCATTGTACTCGATGATTGGTCTAATGAGGGAAGAGTAGATGGAGACAATGACCTCTTTCTTCCTGGATGCAAAACCCTTAGTAATGAGGTGTGCCACATAGAAGGACTTTCTGACCACAGTGGCAATGTGCTGGTCGAAGGAGAGGTTGCTGTCAACCTGTGTCCCTAGATCTCTTATAACTCCTTCAGTGTTCAGTGGGCTCCCATTGATGTGGTAATTAGTGGGAACTGAGTTTTTACCAAAGGGGATGATGACACATTGTTTGGCGTTAAGCTTAAGGCAATGGTTTTGACACCAGTCATTGGTCTCAGTGAGGCCTTTCTGTAGGATGTCTGCTTCACGTGGGGAGTTAATAATAGTTCCCAGCTTGCAGTTGTCTGCAGACTTGGTCAGCCAGAGTCCATTCATGTTGGCTTGGACTTCAGAGAAGTAGATACTAAACATGAGAGGAGCCAGTATCAAACCCGGTGGGACTCCACTCATGACTGGTCAGCAGTCTGACTTGGAGTCAGCTACTTTCACACTGTAGGTTCTATCTGTGAACCAGTTTGCAACCTACCTAGTGATATAGGGGTTGATGCCTAGCTTAGTGAGTTTTTCTATGATTCCTGAGTGGGGAATGGTATCAAAGGCCTTGGCCAGATCAAGGTAGGCTGTACGAACCACCTTGCCTTCATCCACAGCTATGGTGACTGACTCAAAGAAGTCGACCAGGTTGAGCAGGCATGATCTACCCTTCACAAAACCAAACTGTGTGGGATCCAGAGTTTGGAGATTCCCTATATTCTTATTTATTAGGTCCATGATGATGCGTTCCATAGCTTTGCATATCAGACTCGTCAGGTTAATGGGGCGATAGTTCCCATGGTCTGTGGTTGCTCCTCCTTTGTGTTGAGGGATGACTGTAGCAGTGCACCATTCAGTAGGGACACAGCCTGAGGTGAGACTGTGATTGAACAGGGCACACAGGTGTGGTGCTAGTTCACATTGTAGTTCACATAGACCACAGCCAGGGATACTGTCAGGTCCCTTAGAAGCTGTATTCTTGGCCTTGGACATTGCTGTTTTAACCTGTGCAGCAGTAATTCTGGGTGCCTGGCAATCTACTGACATTGTGATTGGTCCGTTGGGGGGCATGGGTAAAGTTGGCACTGAATCTGTTGGCCAGTATATTGGCAATATCTGTTGGCAAGGTATAGGAGGTACCATTGTGCAGTAGCTCAGAACAAATTGGGGTATTGCTGTGGAGATTCTTTACATAACTATAGAAGGCCTTGTGGTTGTCTTTACTATCTGCTGCAGTTCTGTTTTCATAGCTAGCTTTAGAGGATTTAATGAGGGATCTCAACTTTTTGTTGAGGCTGATAAGGAAGTTTTTCCAGTCTTGGGACTTCACCTTATTCCACATCAGTTTCTTCCTTCTGTTGTAGAGTTTGTTTATGGCAGAGGACCACCAGATTAGCTTCCTTTTTTGGAGGAGAGCATCTTGGTTCTATTGGGTATGGCAAGATCCATGCATTTGTGTACGTGTTCGTACAGTGCATTGGTGTATGATTTGGCAGTCATGCAACTATTCTCTATTTGCATGGGTGCCGTGAAGTTAGTCATCTCTTTTTTTAGGAGTCCAAAGTTAGTTTTGGAGAAGTTTTTCATGGTGGCTACTTTTGCGGAAGGGGGCGGGAAGTGAGAGGGATGTTGATTTCCAAGGTGATTAGTTTGTGGTAGGATCTAACCAGGGAGGAGTTAACTATTGCTGTAGAGCAATGGTCATCCATGTTAGTAATGACCAGGTCAAGTTTGTTGCTACCTCTAGTGGGGGTAAAAATGAGTTGGTCCAGGGCATTGGAATTAATGAATTCCAGGAAGCATCAGGCAAGTGTATTGGTACATAAGTAGTTTTCCCAGTTAATGTAGGGGTAGTTGAAGTTGCCCAGTATGAGAGTGTTAAGTTGGACCTTAATATTCTCCAGGGTGCTTAGGAATGTGGAGTGTGAGTCTTGGGGACACAGTTGGGGACCTATAGCAGGCTACAACCTGAATCACTGTCTTACCCAATGTTAGCTGCACCTGAAGTATCTCTGACGCATTACATTGGCAACCAGTCTGGAAGTGTGTACATCCTTTATGAATATGGAAACACCACCACCTTTGGAGCTTTGGTCCAAGTTCTGGGGTCCAAAAGGTGTGGAATGAGTTATAGCCTGGTATTGCAGAGGTGCTTTCTGCTGCTTTGATCCAGGTCTCTGTTAACAGCATAAATATCAATGTTCTCCATTTTAAGGAGTGCTTCGAGTGAGTGCATTTTGAAATTTAGACTTCTAGAATTGAGCAGCATGACCCTCAGATTGCATTTGTTTGTAGCTGTTATGGTGGTAATACGGTCTTTGGAACACAGCTTAAAAAAGGTACTATAGGTGTGGCAAGAGCCTTGGCCGGTATCTGGAAGCTCAGGGATGACAGATGCAGGCCATCTCAGGCAAAGCATCGAGGTCTGTCCATCATGTCATCCCAGGCAGACAGATACTGGATCCCCTTGGAATGATACTAGAAACTTGGCCAGTTGTTAAAATCAATAATTTTTTGCTTGTACTATGGTATCATTCTTAGTCATGGTAGGATGTTTCTTAGGGCTAGGGTCATACCCGCCTGGGCTATATAATCTGAGAGCTCTTCCATGTCTCTTTTCATGTAGTCCAGGGAGATATTTCTCAGGTCATTCACACCTACATGTACAATGACAGAGTCATATTTGTACCTGTTGTTGAGGGACCTGAGTGTGTGTATTATGTGGTGGATCCTGGCACCTGGCAGGCAGATGACTGTTACTTTCTCCTTATTAAACCTAGTGAGTGGGACATCAGTGTGCCTCATTATCGAGTCACCTATGACTAGTGTGTTGGGCATGCTGTTTTGGCTTAGAGGCTTTGGTTGAGTGGCACACTCTTTATGGAGAGTTATGTGTCTCATGATTAGTGTTGTGGTGGTCAAGTGCATTTCTGCCTTGGAGGCATCTGCTGTTTAGGTAGACTTTTATTGAGAACCTCTGTGAAGGTGGGTGTGTGGTTTGTGTTTTTATGTGAAGGTAGTACTGGTGTGTGTTCTGGAGGGCTATGTGTTCCATGTGGCGTGGTGCAAGTGTTGACCTTCTCCTCTTCAGCAGCTATTCTGGTCTTGGCTGGAGAGTGTGTGGCTTCAAATTTGGATATATAAGTGCATCTCTCGCAAGTCTGAGTGTTGGGACATAAGAGGAGAGGGTTGTCAGTGTACATGAGGCAGTTGCTACATTGCCTCAGGATGCCCAAGTTCACCAGGTTAATAGGAGAAAGCCTAGGGAACTGACCTTTAGACATGCCTGGAGGGGTGGACATTAGTAACAAGGACTGGAGCTGCTTCCTTGTAGAATGTTTGTGTGCTTCAATAGTTACTACAAGAAGTCTGGTAAAGTGCTAGACTAATAAGCTAGTAAAAGTGCAGAAGAGAAGAGAACTAGCAGATCTAAGGGAAAAATTGAAGAGCAGACTTTTTGGCACCACTCAGAAGCTTACAAATAGTCCTGGATATAGCAAATCTGTAACTGGACTAGATTAGTTACAGGAAAGGTGGAAAACAAGCGCAAATGCAGGCTTTTAAACCAGAAAGTTGAAAGGGATAGAAAAACTGCCCAAATGGCAATAAACTACAATTTCTGGTCCAGACACTATTCCTCTTGTGGTAGATAGGCTACCTAGTGCTTACCACTCCCACTGATAAGCTAGAAGGCTTCCCTCCAACACAGAAAGGTTTGGGCGGGGGGGTCTCAGAAGCTTACAAACAGTCTTGGATACAGCAAATCTGTATCTGGATGAGACTAGATACAATTAAAGCAGGAAACAAGCTTAGAACTTTTTTTTTACAGAAAAGCAGCTAAAACAGCACTAAAAACAATTCAAATGCAGTGCAAACTAGAACACTTGAGTTGTAGCAATATTAAAGCAAATACAGTTTAAATAAATTCAATTTATTCAAATGGTATTCTAAACTTGATTCAATGACTGTTTTATTCAACTCTGAGCAGTTAAAAAGTGCCAAAAAAATATACTTGTCAGCTTTATATTTCCAGATTGTTTGAGAAGCACACTCAGTTAGAACACAAGGAGATTCTAGCAATGGTAGACTTTTTCTTTTTTTTAGGAAAGTGGAAAGGGAGAAAGGGGGAACAGAGATAATTCAAAGTTAATAAACTAAGTGGGTTGGCCTTCTCAAATGTTCTCTCTGTATTAGGTAGAATGAGCTAATGACACTAGACTGGGAGGAATGTCCCAGATCAAATTTACAGTAGGGGTGGGCAACTGCAAAGCCAAGTTTAAGAACAAGATGTCAATAGGGAGCAAGGGTGGTAAACTAAACCTAGTACTATTACTTATATGATACACTCCTTGGCAGGAAATCAGAACAAACATGTTTAACAAATGGAGAACATTTCCAGTTAATACCTCACACACAGTGAAACTCGCTAGAAAAGATTTACAAACAGTGTGACAGTAAAAACCTTATTTACCAGGCCCTGTGAGGCAGACAGTTTTAGTACAACCATGCAGATTAGTTTGTAGCTACAAGATACAGTAAAAAGTATGCGGCAGACAATAAAAAGTGCTATAAATATCTAGAATAAGCAATAACTAGTAAAAATAAGCAAAAAAAAAAAAAACAGGATACTTATTGTTATATATCACAGATCAGAGTTTTGATCAGTGCCCCTCCTCCGTTTAGCTCTGTGTGAAATGGCAGAAACACACTATTTTGTCATTCAAATTTTTATGCATTTCATATCTTATCCCATCAGGGCCTGCTACTGAATTTATATGTACCTGTCTCAGCACTTTATCTAACTCATACATAGTAATCTCTTTTTCAATTTCCTTATTTACATATTTTTTTTACCTTCCATATTCTATTATTTCCTTTTTTCTTTAGACATTTCTTCCATGTAATGTATTGCAGTTTCCGTTATCTGTGTTTGTTTTATTTCTGCCTCTCCTTTCTTATTTTTCATTTCTGTCATTGAACTATTATCTTCTTTCCAGATCTTTCTTAAGTATGCTGACATTCTTCCTTTTTAATACATACCTTTGATTATATAATAAATTCTTAATTTTTAATATTTCTGTATTATAATTTTTCTTTATCATAATACTTTCTCATTCTTTTCTAAATTTTCAGAAGAATTTTCATATATCCACAGCCAGCATTAAGCACTCAATGAACATGTGGCTGTTGGGAGACCCCAATTATCTCCCTGTAAATGAGTGCCCCCATGCCGCAGCCATGGGTTTCTCCAGCTCCTCCATTCATTTTGGCACCTCATGGACATCCGTATAGCTATATGATGTCACCATGTGGTGCGACTGCCAACTTTGTTTTCTTTTTCTTTTTTTTTTACTTGCTTGTAAGTTGCAATCAGTCATGTCTACTTCAGTGAAGCAAGGGATCTGATTAGCTGCAGCAGCCAGGGAAGTAAGTTGTCTTTTTTTTTTTTTTTTTACAAGGAAGTGCTTTGCAAAGACCTTGCAAAGTACTTCCTGTGTCAACTACCTTTAAAAAGGCACTTGTGTGTAGCAAGCATTACTTCTCTTCTTGCTTTTTCAAGACAGGAGTTTGCTTTGGATTTTAGCGGCAGCAGATTGGGGCTTTGGATTACCAGCATGAGGACGGTCAGCAATTCAAGCTTTCCTGGAAAGATGGTGGGCAAGCTAAGGTATTTTCAACTGCCCTTGTAAGGGCAATTTCTAAAAGATCTGAAAAACTGTTCTTTTAAGGGCAATTCAAAAGGACTGAACTGGTCTGGTCTGTGTGAAGGGGAAGTAAGCAACAGTCAATCTACAATAGTGAAGAGGGGACAAAGGATTAGTAGCAGCCTTCTATCAACTGCGTAAAAGATAAGTTTTTGGGTTTATTTTTAACTTTATTACTTGGGGGGTAACCTAGGGAGATGATTGTATTATTTTACTGCACAGAGTTCTTATGCTAAGAGGACTGGGGGGTTAGGGGCTGTGGTTGTAAAAGTTTTATTTTACTTTTGTCCAGAATTCTTCTGCTAAGAGATTGACGAAGGAAGGCTTGTCTGTAAGAATTAATGTTCAGATTTGATGTAGTCTTTTTAGTCAGTTTTGCAGAAGAATGTTCATTAATTTATTTTTGTTTTGTGTACAAATGTGCTAAAAGATGAGTAGTGGGGATAGTAGCTGTGAGAATGCTGCAGAATATACAGATGTAATTTTAATGTATAACGATGCAATGTTTATAACTGTTCCTGATGTTATGCCTTTATTCTGCAACTTTTTGCTTTGTCCAGAATTATTGTGCTGACATGTTGGAAGGGGGTTAGCGGCTGTGAGAATGTTGCAGAATGTATTCTAATGCAAACCCCATTATGCTAGTATTGTGTATACTGGCAATGTTTATAACTATCCCTGATGCTATGATTTTGTTCTATGATCATTTTTTGCTTTGTCCGTAATTATTGTGTTGAGATGTTGGGAGCATGGTCAGGGTTAGGGGTTAGAGAATGTTGTTCAAATGTTTGCTTGCTATTTTTTGTTTGTTTCTTATTAAAAATGTAGGGTAATGCAATGTATAAGCACACTGTTGATGTTACACCTTTGTCTTGTTATTTTTTGTTCACTTCATCAGGAATTATTATGCTCAGACATTGGTGGAAGGAGTAGGGACTATGCCTTAATGCATGCTAATACAAACACTGTTCTGTTATCTAACTTTATCAATGTTTGAAACTATCCCAGATGTTATGCCTTTGTTCTGCAGTTATTTCTGGCTTTGTCTTGAATTATTAAACTGAGAAGTTAGTAGAGGGTAGGGAGTTTGAGAATGTTGGGCAGTTAGATGCTTGCCTGGCATTTTTGGTCTGTTCCTCATCGAAATTGTGGGCTCACGCAATGCATGTTACTGCAAAATCTGTTCTAGCATCTTTTAATTCGTTATTTTAAATCCCTAATTTTACACCTTTGTCTCCTTTTTTAGCTTCTTTACTTTGTCTAGAATTATTTTGCTGAGACATGGGGGGGTGGCTATGAGAATTATGAAGAATGTTCTGTTTTAATGCATGCTAATTCAAACCCTGCTATTCTAATATCTTTCTAAGTTTATCATAATGATGTTTCAAACTATCCCTGATGTTACACATTTGTTCTGTAATTATTTTTAGCATTGTCTACTAGAATTATTGTGGTGAGAGGTCAGGGGGGACCGATCCTGGCAGAATATTGCAGAATGCTTGCCTGATATGTTTGGTTTGTTCCTCACTCGCAAAATGTTGAGGGCTTAAGCTACTAGAAAAATGGACTTCATATCCTCCACATAGTGCATGGTACATTCCCTGGTTTTATGCTTATGTCCAGAGTTCTTGTGCTAAGGGTTGGCAGGGGGCTGGTTGTGTGAACGTCTTGGTACTTCTGTTATGTCCCTCACAAATGAGGTTTTCTAGCAAGTCTGTGATTTTACTCCTTTGTTCTACCAATGATTTTGGTTCACGTGTGCCAAGAAATTGAGAGGTAGCGGTTAGGTGTATGAAAATGTTGTACACGTTATGCAATTCCTGTCATTGCGATTGCATTCCTGAATTTTGTCTGGTTCTTGATTAAAACGGGAATAGTTTTTGGAAATGTCTTGTTTTTTGTTCCATAACTTTTTTCTTGCCTTGCAGTTTAGTGCATTCCCCTTAAAATTTGTAAATTTCTACCTAACCATTTGTTCTTTCAGACTTTAGTCACCTATTAAAGAGAGCTTGTAATAGCAATATTTTAAGTGTTTTTGAGCCTCTTCACATGTCTTGGGGAGGGAAGAAAAGGAGAGAATTTTGTGGAAAACGCTGATGTTCACCTCCAGTATTTGGTATTTAACTAAAAGCTATAATTTGTGCTTTTCTCATTAAGTTTTTGACTGCTGGTCATTCTTCAGTTTCTGGCTGCAGTTTAGTAGTAACTTATGTCAATGGAAGTCATTAAGCAATATGTATTTTCTAATGCACTTCAGTTGTGCCTATTGCCTGCATTACAATTCTTTTTGCCTACTGGTCACTACTACTCGGTAGTTTTTCGGCCTGTGCTACAATAGTAACAGATGTCAATAGAAGTTTGTGATACATTTCAGTTGTGCCATTTTGTAGCATGTCCTTATGAACAGTATTTAGTACTGGTTGTTTATTCTTTTGTGCCTGCAGTCACACTAACATAACTTTTGAAACCTAATCCATTTTTCTGGTTTATATGCCTGCACTGCAGTTCATTTGTCTACTGGCCCTTGTCATTTCTTTTCAGTTCTGCCTACATTGCAGGATGGAATAAACTGGTCATTTCTTGTTGGGTGTGCACCGCACCATGGATTGTGTAGCTCTTAGTTGATGTGTGGCAGCTTCAGTTTTTCTGCTTAACCCAAATGCACTTTTTTAAATGGTCAGGCCTTAACACTGCTGTCATCATGTGTGCCATTGAGATATAAAAATCAGTATACATGAGAATTTATATTTTGTAAAACCCATCTTTCATATCAAGATGTAGTGCTACCAAGTTATAGACCATGTGTGGGGTTATTTCCTTTTATTATGACTTTTTGGAGTAGTAGTAGTGCAATATGATAGAGGATGCTTGGAAAGTAATGCCCAATAGTGACTTATAGTTAGTGATTGTATATTGTAACCAAAGGAGGCAAGTGTCAGTGTGTTAAGGGAAAGGTTGCAGATTTTGTAGCTTGTGATTAAAGCTAAGACACTTATTGCTTACACTGGCAGGCATGCTTTGAGTTTGTATTTCACATATTGTGACAATGGGCACCTCAAAGTTGAGGGTTTGCCTCAGTGAGTCCATTTAAGTAAACCTGATGAATAACATTCCTTGTCAAGAGTTTCTGTATAATCTGGAAAAATACTATCTAAAGAATGTGTTCAGAATTCTAACCTTTGTCAAACTTTCAGTTGACATTATGCAGCCCTGGGTAGTTCAAAGAAGCTGTATTGCCCCAGACACAGCCTGCAGTGAGTGAAGAAGTAGAGCCCACTCTTGTAGAAGGGTTTACATTTAAAACCGCGTACTGCAGAAGGACGAACAAACCAGTTCCGAAAGGCAGTCTGCAAGGTTTGCTAACGCTGAACAGAAAAAGGTTCGAATGTGCAATGAGCGAATGCACACTGAGATTTACTCATTGCACATTCAACATTCTTGTGCAGATTGCACTATAGTGGGGATTGGGAAATGGTTCCTTTCCTCACTGTACTGTGATCTCGGAGTTAGAATAATAAAGTAGGGGGATGTAGGGGTTGCAGGGGAGTTGGCCCCCATGCTTTACACTTTGTATTTTTTTCTTCAACATTCATGTTCAAAAACAGTGAATCTGCTGTTCGATTTTCTGTTTTTCGAACATGAAGGTCTGTCGACAATTTCAGTTTTGTGGTTTTGAGTTGCTCATATGAGCACTTAAACTACTGCGATTCATGGTTTTAAAGGTAAACCTTGAAGAAGTAAGAATAGCACTAAGGAAAATGAAGTTAGGGAAAGCAGCAGACTCAGATGAGATCATGGTAGATATGATAAAGATGCTGGGTGAGATAGGGGATAAATGGTCCTGAGGGTACTCATAGCAGTGTGGAAAGAAAGATGCATCTCAGATTACTGGAGAATAAGCATACTCATGCCAGTATACAAGAACAAATGGGACATCCACACCTGTAGGGAGTACAGAGGCAACAAACTCCTGTCACACTGCATGAATGTTCTGGAGACAGTGATTGATAAATGGATATGCAGAGTAGTAGAATGTAAGATGGGAAATGAGCAGTTCAGATTCAGATCAGGACGCAGCACAACTGACCTGATATTTGCAGTGAGACAAATAGTTGACAAGAAGCTAGAGATGAGGAAATAGTCCAACTGGGCATTCCTAGACTTGGAGAAAGCATATGACAAGGTCCCAAGAAAGCTGATCTGGGCAGTACTGCAGTGGTTTGAAGTTGGTAGAGTGCCTCTGATGCCCTATTCTTTGCTATTGCAACCATTTTCTTAGCTTCTTTGTTAACCAACCAGTATTCCTTCCTAGCCTGGTTGGTCTTTTCTATCTCCCACTTTTCCTTGCACTCTTTCTTTCTTTTGATGACTTTCTGGACTTCTGCATTCCACCACCAACTTTCCTTACATACTTTATTTCCATACCTGGCTCAGCCACATATCTGTTCTGTATTCCTCACACATGCTGTTCTGAGGTGCTGCAATTCTTCTTCAACTCCACTTATTTCCTTTTCTTCGTGGGGTGCTAGAGCCCTGAGTAATTCATTGAACTGTTGAATTTTCTCTCCAGTCAACTCCAGGTCTTCAGCCTGGTCTCTGTTGACTCTTAGAGCCTTCTCTGACCATTGCTTGCAGCTGATTGTGGCAACCAATGATTTATGCTGGGGGCTGACTGTTTCACAGGGGATGACTTTCCAATCACTGATTCTCCCCCAGTGCCTTTTCCTTACTAGGAGGAAGTCTAAATGAGTTGGGTGTTGGCCACTCTTGTATGTGATCTTGTGATGTCTCTATTTCTGAACCATGTGTTGGCTACTAACAAGCCATTTGCCAGCAAAATGCCAAATGTTACTTAATATACATAACATATTCACTGTTCTCCAACACAATACTGCTATTCCTGAACAAAGTTCAGTTCCCAAATTCCATATTATATTTCCATCCCATATTTTTTTCTGTTTGCAATCTTTCTTTATTTGTTAAGAATCTTATGTCTTCTAGTACAGTTATATCTACATCACATTTATTATACCATTCTAAAATCCCTACTCCTCTTACAATATTTTTAATACTGTTTACAGTTACTGAATGGATGTTTAAATGATTACTCTCTTATTTTTCTTATTTTAATAGGAATCATTTACCCTTTCGGTTTATATTACCTATTAACCATTTCCTTACATTTTTCTTTTAAATCTATTCAAACTTCCTTTTCCTATCATTCACTCTTCTTCCAGTAGAACTAATTTTCCTTTCACCACTTTACAGTTTATATCTTCATAACTGATTTCTGAATCTTTCTCTGTCTCTTCTCCATCCTATTGTCCTTTATTAGTATCCTTTTCTTTTTCTAAATTATCTTCAGTTTCAATTTCCAGCTCTTTTTTTTTCATTTTGTTCTATATCCTCCCCTTTTTCACTATTATTAAACTCTTTTTTACAGTCCATCCATAAATGCCTAGTTTGTTTAGATTTGCAACATTCTAGTTCACATTTCTTTACATCATGACCTGTTTTCCCACATATATAGCATTTCCTTTTATCACAATTACTCACAAGATGCCCTTATTTCCCACAAAAAAAATGACAAAACATGTGTTTGGTTATCCCCAATATTTCAACATCCCTATCGCCATCAATATTTATGACACTTGGAATGAACACAATTTATTTCATTTCCATTTCCATAAACCCTGTTGTCATAAAACTTTCAAATGTCTATCACTTCTTTGCAATTTTTTTTTTAAATGTCTTTTCAAAGTCTCTCTTCAAAGTGTCTCTTTCGACTTCTGTTCAAAACTGTATATATTCTTTTTTTTTTTTAATTTCTCGGAAAAAAAATGCTTTTACTAAATAACTATCCCAAGGATTAGCATTTTGTGTCTTTTCATACTCAAATAAAAAAACTTCCATTCAATGAACAGTCTCAATAATAATTTCATAAAACATCCCTTTATTTATCAAAATAAAGCTCTTACTTCTTGGACTTTCACACCCAAAGGTAATATTATAGTGTCCTATAACTTGTATCTATTTAATTCATTTTTCCTTTTACTTTGTATTCTGACCACAGATTTCTTTTTCATACTATCACTTTTTTTCTTTCTGCATATAGTTGCTTCTGACTGCCTATGTATATGTTTTTCTTCTGTACAACACCCCCTTTTAGGATTACTTTCTACTCTTCCTCCTGAATATTATCCATTATCACTCTTCAGGAAATGTCTCCTCCATTTTCTGGTTCATTTTTGTTTAACATCTCTTCCAATATATCATCCTGCAACCCTCCCGACTGAAAGGTTGTAACAACACATTCTTCTGTCAACATCTCCTCTGACTCAGTAAACAAATTATTTTGAAAGTGACCTGCAAATTTTCTATTACTCTGTATATGTCTTCTTGCAAGCTGGTGTCTGCCTCCACTCCTTCCCTCACTCTCTCCATGTCATGCACCATCCTTCCAGCAGCTACCACTCCAGGAACACGATGTGTACACATAATCATGGCTAACACTTCTATGAATCAATCATAGGGGAAGCTGTCCAATGCCCTGACCAAATTTCCACTAGTAGTATAAATAACATCTTAGGTCTTCTCTGAATAAATAGATAGATAGATAGATAGATAGATAGATAGATAGATAGATAGACAGACAGACAGATAGATAGATAGATAGATAGATAGATAGATAGATAGATAGACAGATAGATAGATAGATAGATAGATAGATAGATAGATAGATAGATAGATAGATAGATAGATAGATAGATAGATAGATAGATAGATAGATAGATAGTTGGACTGCAAAAAAAAAAACAAAAAAAAAACACTATACTCATTTTGGACCACCAAGGATTTTGCAGTCTGCTAATATTTCTAGGACATGATAGTATGCATGTAAGAATTAAATAACCATTATTACACAAGTATGTGTCAACTATGTCAGGCTAGTGCCACAAAAAGTTTTGTAAATTGTTCCAATGTGCAACCTTGCACTATCCCTGCACTGTGTGGAGATTACTGCATGATTATTATAAATGCATCCCACAGGTTACAAAACAACCTATATACAATGGAGGCATGCAAAGCTGGGTATGCATTATAATACAGTCTGGAAATCATTCACATGTACACCAGTAGGCACACAACCATAGCTTTGTGGCTAGGGCAGA
The DNA here is from genome assembly GCF_019279795.1 of Protopterus annectens. NCBI lineage: Eukaryota > Metazoa > Chordata > Ceratodontiformes > Protopteridae > Protopterus > Protopterus annectens. The sequence continues at coordinate 966,071,499 of NC_056737.1, forward strand.
ATTATAGACAGTACAAATACTGAAACGAATTGTGCCTTCATAATACAAACCATACAGGAAATGAAGAGGACTAATTAAGTCTAATAAGGCCAATTATGAGGTCAAGATAGCCTCACGGGCTAAAGACAACCACAGAGTCTTCTACAGTTATGTTTGAAACCTCAAAGGTGGCACACATCAGTGTGCTGAACAAGTGGTCAGTGTTGTCACCTTTACTGAACAGAGTGAGATAGCAAATTTGTTGTCTGACAAATTCATCTCAAACTTCACCCTCCACCCCCTCTGCCTCCCTCCATGAAATACTTACTGGCACAACTCCTCAACTGTTAACAGGCAGCAGGTCCTGGTGTCACTCACTAATGCCTAAAGCACAGCCTCATTGGGCCCTGACAGTATCTGGGGATGCCTCCTAAATAGATAGAAACATGACCTATCAGGACCACTTGAGTCACTTTTCAACTACAGCCTCAAAATGGGCTATGTACCATGACAATGGAGGACTGCAACAGTTATTCCACTTCACACGGGTGGATCATCAACTGACCCTGGCAAACACAGACCTATTAGCCTGACTAGCCTAATATGCAAAGCCAAGGAATTAATTATCATGGAAATGATCAACAAAGACACAGGCAGTCTTTAGATACTGGACACAACCCAGTTTGGCTTTGTCAGTGGAAGATAATGCCTATTAAACCTGGTGGACTTCTTTGAGAAGGTCACCAAGGCAACAAATGAGGGGAAAGTGGCATATGCCACCTACCTGAACCTGGTTAAGGCACTCAATAAAATACCACACTCAAGTATAGTTAACAAACTCACCAAACTGTGCATAAGCCCCTACATAACTCAATGGATTGCCATCTGGATCACAGACAGGACCCAGGAAGTGAAGACTGGTAATAACATCTCCACTAAGAGACCATAGACTAGCGGGGAACTTCAGGCCTTCATGCTGGGACAGCTTCTATTTGTCATCTACTTCTCAGAAGTAAAATCTAATGTCAAGGAACTTTGACTGAACAAGTTCTCAGATGACTACAGTCTGAGAGCCATCGTAGATTCCCTCCAAGTTGCAAACATTCTCTTTATTTTATTTATTTAATTATTGACGTTTGCTTACTGGGAAAGTCCAACTGGGTGGGAAACTATTTTCAGTGGAGGCCTGAGGATAAAAGCTCCAAAGTATTACAAAACATTTTATGAGCAATAATTTTACAGTCTTTAAAAATAATACAAAAATCAACTGCAGTTTAAATAATTATACCAAATCAGACATAATATGAAACCATTGGTTAAGAATATATATACAAGTTAAGTTACATGACAATCATTTAATAGTTAGAGGAATTTTAGCCAGTTTATAGAGAAATTAAAAGTATGTTAGTATAATGCAAACAGAAACTGTAATATGAAGTGAGAGAAAAACAAGCTTATGGTATATTTAGACAGAAAGCCAGGGGAGAGAAACAGATAAAAGTAAGGAAGCAAGTGAAGAAAGGAGAGTGCGGACATAGCCAGTATAAACAGGAGTTTCTTTCACATATAAGGATATAACTAATGTTGGTGGTGAGCAAGAACAGAGCAGCTTTTGGCTAGGAAGTGTTTCAGAATGATTTTGAAGGGTGGGAGGGAGGGTATTTACCTGGTGGATAAGATAAGGAGTTCCAGACCTTAGCAACATGTTATTAGTATAGACAATGCCCAGCAGCTTTGACAGGTGTAAATTTAGCAACTTTGTTATACCAATGTGCAGGTTTTGATTTTTGTGATGCCTGAATGTTAGTAAGGATAGGAGCACCATAAAGAAGTGTGGGGAGGAAATAATTAGTGACAACTGTAGCTTTACTTGCATTGGTGAGAACATTTTTGACTCTATAAAGTATCCCTAGTTTTTTATGAGTTTTTCTTATGGAGGTTCTTTCCTCCTCCTCTTAGAAGAAGGTCTAACACAGACAAATGGCTGGTGCCAAAGATATAGATTAAAACTCAATGCCAAGAAATGTATTATAGTACCTTTCAGGAAAACTGCCACACAGGCTAATTACTCCATTGACAGAACATCTCTAAGTGTTGATTGACACAATAGTCAGAGATCTGGAAACATATATAGACTGTAACCTGACCTTTAACAAACATGTGGCCAAGGCAGTAAGAAAATCATTCTATGTCATCCAACTTACAAGTTGTAGCATGGCATCCAGACCAAAGAAAGTCATAGTACCACTTTATTTGGCCTTTATCAGACTCAGCATTGAATATAATTCCCCTTCAGCATGTACCTGACCAAACGTAGTCAACAGTTGGAACACCCACAAAGACTCCTTACCAGAAGAATCCAGGGTATAAACACACTGTCTTATATGGATCACCTTAAAGCCCTGTCTCTATACTCTGTCTCCTACAGGTTATTGAGAGGAGATCTATGCCTGATTGACACCAGTTGACATAATGGTTAAGGTCTTCACCTACCATGCTTGACACAGGTTTCAATCCTGACCTCTGATTAATGTCTGTTTGTTGTTTGCATGTTCTCCCTGTGTTTCAGTGGGGTTTCTCCCACCTCCAAAACACATGTTGAGTGTTTCCATCTCAAACTCACCTAAGAATGGAGCTGTGGTGAGCAGCACAAACTCTAGATGTTGCCCGATCAGGGGAAAAGTTTCATACACCAACCAGTTTGGGTGCAGTAACCTCAGGACAGGACAATATTTATTACATACTGTGTGCCATGGCAGGGCTAGTCATTCAATGATGTAAAACTATGGCTCTAGGTGATCTGGTCATGTTGACTAATGTTGCCAATATGGGTATGGGTATTCGTCAGTGAAAAGTGGGTTGAGTACCTGGTCTATTCCAACCTACACAAGGGACCCCTGCTAATAGTGGGAGGGGTGTATGTGCCACTCTTGGATGGTATGTAACTGCCATAAAGCCTAGTAGCCCTGTAAGCTACTAACCAGCAGGGGTCCAGTTGCCCAGCTTGGGTTACCTGGGATAGCTCTGTTGAGCAAAAGCTGGATGTAAACCCAATCAACCTAACAAACATGAACTAAGAATTGCCATGCTCAATGTAAATTCACTGACAAGACATGGCTTGGAAGTAGATAACATGCTAGTAAGGATGAGGCTGGACATCCTATGTATCCAGGAGACAAGATGGAAGAGTAGTATTGCAAAGACACTTGGCTTGGGATCCACAATCTACTGCTCAGAAGGTGAACAGGCTAGGGAATGTCTCAGCCTGAGCCCCACGGCAGAGTTGTGATAGTGAGGAAAAGAGTACATCCAGACAGCAGTTGTAGGATCTACTAGCTAAAGCAGTGCATGAATTTGTGTTGATAATTGGTGACACGAATGCATACATCAGAACAGACAGAACAGGATATGCAGACTGTCTGGGTCCACATGGGTGGGGCAACAGGAATAAATAAGGAGAGGCCATTCTAGACTTCTTTCTTGCAAATGGCTTGATGGTAGCTAACACATGGTTCAAAAAAAGAGACGGTCACAAGATCACATACAAAAGTGGCCAAAATGCAACTCAGGTGGACTTTCGCCTAGTAAGGAATGGGCACTGGGAAACAATCAGTAATTGCAAAATCATTCCCAGTGAAACAGTCGGTGCATAGCATAAACCACTGGTTACCACAATCAGTAGGAGAAGGGGCTAAGGTCAACAGAGACCAAGCTGAAGGCCTGGAAGTTGACTGGAGAGAAAGCACAACAGTTCAAGGAATTACTCAGGGCTCTAGCACCTCAAGAAGAGGAAACAAGTAGAGGTGAAGAATGGCAGCAGTTCTAAACAGCATGTGTGAGGACTTCAGAACAGACATGCAGCCAAGCCAGGATGGAAATCAGGTACATAAGTAAAGCTGAGGGCAGAATACAAGGAAGTTATCAAAAGAAAGAAGGAGTGCAGGAAAAAGTGGGACGTAGAAAAGACAGACCAGGCTAGGAAGGAAAGCTGGTTGTCTAATAAAGAGGCAAAGAAAAGAGTGGCAATAGCAAAGAACAAGGCATCCGAGGCACTCTACCCACTTGTGAAAAGTGACTCAGTGAATGGTACAAAGAAATCTATCAGGGTGCAAGGCAAAGACATAAAAAGAAGGTAATCATAGACTCCCTTTATATGGGATGCCATCAGCAACCTGCTCACCAGTCCACAGGACACCAAAGGCAGATGGAAGGAGTATTTCTAGCAGCTTCTGAATGAAGAAAACCCCGCAGAAGCTGTACTGTCCCAGAGAAAACCTACAGTCAGATAAGAGGAGGAGCCCACCCTAGAAGATGTAAGAAAAGCACTAAGGAAAATGAAGTCAGGGAAAGCAGATGGCTCAGATGAGGTCACAGCAGAGGCCATTTCTTCCTAAATCACCTTATCCTGGTAAACCTTAAATCACTTAGTATTTTCCTTTGGTCATTAGGACTGTTTAATTCATCTCTTTCAAATAAGTCAGTCAGTCACTTACATGTGTAAAGAAGCACATTACACCTGTCCACAGTGAAGGTGATCCTGTAAAAATAGGGAGATGTATGCCATACCTTTATGACTATTGCCTATTTTTTGAGATCAGTCAATCTTGGAGCACCATCCAGAGGTTATCTAAACAATCCTGTATTGGTTTGTGATTTACTGTACAGTGACTTGGTAAGAGAAGTTTTTATTTGGATTTCTATTTTATTTTACCACTGTTTTTCACTGGTTGTCAGAAGAAAGGGATATATTTTAGACAAGAAGATTTACTGTGATTTGTATTTTGTTTTACCTTTAATTTTAATTGTTAGTTATTAGAAAGGGACAGGTTTTATACATGCAATCTCTTGTCATCCCAAGACGCTTAGTCAGCTATAAATTCACACAGACTGCAGAGAGGACATTCCAGAGCTTATATAAACAACCCTGCCTTGGTTTGTGATTTCTTAATCTGTGCAGAGAGAGCAATAACTTTACTGTACTTAATTGGATATTTAATTGTATATTGTTTGTATGATTTTTCTCATAGAAGTTTGTTTAAATTCTCATTGAATTTAGTGGTAATTATTTATTTACTTATTTATTTATTTATTTATTTATTTATTTATTTAATTGATTTATTGATTTTTCTTTTCTTTTAGAAATGTTTATTAATTTGCAGCCAAATATGAATTCCTTAAATGACTATGCCAGTAATGATTTGCTAAAGCACAAATATCTTGTACAGTGTAATAAATGCAATGTATATTAAAAGGGTAGCAAGAAACAATAGAGTTAAATCAACAATTTATTGATATTCCACTTGAAACCATCGAATGTTCAGAACATCGAAGTTCTGATCATCAAAACTAGAACATCAAAGGTTCAAACTGGAAGTGCCAGGTAACTAAAATTGTTAACTTTTGGGTGTATATGCAGGGCAGCAAGGTGTTCTGCATGTTGTGTGTGTGTGTGTGTGTGTGTGTGTGTGTGTGTGTGTGTGTGTGTGTGTGTGTGTGTGTGTGTGTGTGTGTGTGTGTGTGTGTGCCATCTGAGTGTTGGCATTGCAGGTAGGGTACGGGAAATTTCCCATTTAGCACTACCGCATATACCGGTAAATGGGAGCTTTCCCTTACCACACTGTAGTGCAATCTCGGAGTTGGAATATTAAAGTGGGGGGGCACAGCCCCACACATGGGGGTGCAGGTGGGTGAAGCCCCCCTGCATAAAATAGTTTTTGAATGTTTCTTTCTTTTTTCTGTGGTTTACTTTGAACCTTCGATGTTCTGAACATCGATGTTCTGGTCTCGATTATCAGAACTTTCAATGTTCTGAACATTCGATGGTTTCAAGTGGAACCATTTAAAGGTAACACCTGATAACACTGGTGATCTGTGTTCCTCATGTCACAACTTGGATAATTTGCCCACCATTATTAGTAGTAAATCTAGACTTGCTGATGACGATTGCACTTGTGCAGTTGACACGGCTTGGAGAACTGTTGTTACTTATATTAATGACTGGACTGATGAGATAAGTAATGTCAGGCAAAGAGCAGATAGAACAGATTTAGGAAAGGATGTGTCTCTTGGTCAGTAAAGATCACTCATCCCCTATGAAACAAGATAATGCCACTGACAACTTTGGAATATGGATACAAGTATTCAGAAATCTGAGGATTCAGAGCATATAGGAGGAAATAAAAAAGAAAGGAATAAGTTCACAACAAACAACAAGAAAGAGAAATTAACTGAAAAATGTCTATAAAGCAAACAGAAAACATATTAAAAAAGACACTGCTTTGTTATGTAACACACAGATAACAGGGAATGATAACACTTTTCTATCAAAAAAAAAAAAAAAAATCAGTCAACAGAAAAAGACATAATTTTTCCAAAAGAGAAGGTAGAAAAAAAGAGGCAAGGGGCAGGCGAAAAGGAAGAAATCAAAATTGAACATGGAAGGATTGAAGAATATTACTATAAGAAAAATGAGGAGAAAAACAGACGTTGACAACATGGCTCAGGCTGTGGATTAAACACAGATGGATGAGAACTGTATGCTTGCAAACGTAACACGCAATGAAAACAGCGGGATTAATAAGACTTATGGTGATGAAGATCATTCCTTTGTAGCAACTGATAGAGCAGATATTACTGAATTAGAAGCTGAACATTCTTCAGATCCAGTCAGAAAAGATGTTGTTGTAATTGAAGATTCACTTATTAGATGAACTGATACTTACATTTGTATAGAAGATAATGAACAATGAATAGTGCTATGCTTGCCAGGAACAAAAACAGAGGATGTGAGGTAAGCCTTAGAATGCCTTAATATAAGGAAGGACGGATCTGCTTTTATTCATGCCAGTACAAATAATCTCATCCGCAATAACTCTCTGACTGTTAGTAGGGAACTTATAGCCCTCTCAGATAACATACAGGTCTTAGGACATATTTTTTACGAATCACATATAGAAAGTAGAGTCATGTCACTGTGAATGAAAAGATTTTTTGTGTAAATATCTACATGAAAAAAATCTCGCATTTTAAATAATGGAAATTTAATGAGCATCTGAGCTTACTTTTGGGCACACGTGTTCAGACAGGATGGTGTGCACTTGTCAGGATCAGGGAAAAGAATTTTTACAGCAGATATTTTGTAATATTTGACAAACTTTACCTGGTCGAAAATTTAACAGTTCAAAGCTAGCAACATTTGTTGCATCTTTGATGGTTGTTAATACTAGGAGCATTAATAATAATTATTTTATTAAAAAAAGTATTACTTTCCCAGAAGGTTGATGTTGTTATTGTCTGTGAATCATGGTTAAAGAGCAATGACTCGAAACCAGCTCTGTCAGGATATAAATGTTTTACTGTAACAGACATTTTAACAAAAAAGTCATGTGGAGGTGTTATGATAGCTATTAAAAATAGTTTGGAAACCTGTGGTTATTACATGTTCAAAGATAACACCAGTACTATAGAGTGTGTAACTCGTACAATAAGGTCAACCCTGGAATATATAATAATTGTTGGATTGGATAGACCGCCAAAGTCAAGTGCTGATGACCTAGAGGAATTCATACACGTCTTGCATGAAACACAGGAGGAAGAATAATATTAGCTGTAGATTTAAATTTAGCAGAAGCAGACTAGAATAATATCATTTCAAAAACATAAGTAAGAAAATTATTCACTATGTATGTCCAGGAACAATTGCTTCAGATTATAAAAAAAAAAAAAAAAATTACCAGGAAATGGAAAATGCTAGACATTGCTTGTCGTTCTAAAGAAATTACTTTTACTTCATATCTAGTTTTACCACCACTAATGTGCAGTGATCATGAGGTTATAAAGGTTAATTTGTTTCTAGATAATTCTGCCAAACTGAAGTCTAAATGAATACACAGAAGATTAATAACAGATTACATGAAAGCAAAACACTCACTATGTCAAACTTAAATGGAAAGATGCTTTCAGTGGGAAAAAAACTGCAGAAGGAATGTGGAAAGTTTTGAAAAATAAATTGTTTGAATGCAAAAATAAGAAAAAAAGCTTAACATCAGGCTGTAGATACAATGTAAGGACATATTTCCAAACGAGCAAGTTACTTGATTAAGTAGAGAAAAATATATAAGAAAGGTAAAAGAGATCGAACTGCAATTTTAAAAACTGCAATAAGCAAGCTGGGCAAGCAAATTAAGCACAGTTTAAGACAAGATCAGGCAAAATGTGAAGAAAATGTATATAAAGATATTGAGCATAATGGGAAACCATTTTATAGCTACATAACATGTGGAAGGAATGAAGACACACAAATTGAAATTTGTATGTAAATTCTAATATTTTTTCTCAGAAACAACAGATTATAGCTATATTTACAAAATGTTATGCAAAACAGCTTGTCTCCACAAAGGGGGTGAAAAATTGCCTTAGTGGCATCCATGTAATCTCAGATACTGACAACATATTACATTGAAAAAGAATGACACAAACTGGATCCAAAGAAAGCACAGGGAGTAAACAGAACATTTCAGCAAGAACTTACAGTATCATTATATTTATTATTTCCCAGGTTATATAAAAGTGGGAGGTTCTTCAAGATTGCAGACATGTACATATTAAACACGTCTTTAAGAGAAAGGGGAGCATGACAAACCCAGAGTCATACAGACCCTTAAGTCTGCTTTCATATTGTGAAAAAATAATGGAGTAGGTAATATTGGATAATTTATTATCAGAATTGGAAAGGTTGAAACTTAAATATATTTGTATCAGCATGCATATGTTGAAAACAGATCTGTTACCACCTGATGATGTTCTATAACAATATAATAGCAGGTATGAATGAAAAGGTTGTGCTGTGATGCAATTTATATAAATTTAACTTCAGCGTTTGACAGGGTCATACACATAACACTGATCAACAAATTAGTACAACTAGGCATTGATGTACTCTTGATAAGATGGATAGCTGCATGGCTTATAAATAGGACATGGTAAGTATCATACAGCAATTGAACAGGTGAAATTCTTGGTTACAGTCAGGGTATCCCACAGGGCTCTGTCCTAGGCCCATACTTGTTTTGATTGTATCGTTCAAATCTACATTTTTCATCTGAGATGTTCTACAATCTGCATGCAGATGACTTGAAACTGGGAATACTGATTACAAGTGTTACAGACAGGGCATGTCTACAAAAGAAGTTGACTAAATTGACCATTTGGGCACAGAATAATATGCTGATAAATATATAAAAATACACATATGAGATTTGGGAGACAGAAAATGAAAGGTGAATATTTAATACAGCACACAGTAATTGAAACTGTAGATTTATTTAAGGACCTGGGTATATGGGCAGGCCCAGCTACAAGTTTTTCTAATCATATGAATCAATTGGTTAATGTTAGTTATAGAACTATAGGTTATACAAAAATATTTATAAAGCCTAGGGAATCAGAAATGATAAAGTCATTATTTGTTTGTTACATTAAACCTGAACATGAGTATAGAATAACAATATGGAAACCTTATAAGAAAACAAGCATGAGTAAACTGGAAAGAATTCAATGAAAATATACCAAGGGCATCCATGAATGTAAAAAAAAAAAGTTATTATGAAAGACTAAAATATCTCAACATGTACAGTGTCTCATATAGATAGTTAAGGGGTAACCTTATTCAGGTATATAGGGCATTTAGAGAAACCTGCCTCTGGGAATGTTTGGGGTTACCAAAAAGTAGTTGAGAATCATCAACCAACCTTTGTAGAAGATTCTATAGGAATGAGAAGTGCACTAATTGGTTCTCTGACAGAGTAGCTGATGTATGAAACAGATGACCAAATTACATTGAAGCAAGTACTAGTTTAGATAATTTTAATAACAGCCTGGACACATATTATGGGAACAACTATTATGGCATATTGGTAGGTAGAAGGGCATTAATGCTTATGCTTGAAACATTTGAATGTATGTATATCTATGATCAAGATGCTGGGTAAAATCAGGGAGAAATGGCTCCTGAGGGTACTCATAGAAGTATGAAGAGAAAGAAGTATCCAAAATGATTAGAAAATAAGCAAACTAGTGCCCATGTTCAAGAACAAAGAGGACATTGACAAATGTGGGCAGTATGCGGGTTTCAAACTCCTATCACATTGCATGAAAATTCTGAAGAGGGTGGCTGATAAATGAATATGCTGAATTGTAGAAAGTAAGAAGGGAAACAAGCAGTTTGGATTCAGGTCAGGATGCAGCACAAATGACCCGATGTTTACAGTGGAAGAGATACTTGAGAAGAAGCTAGAAATGAGGAAAGAGTCCAAATGGCCATTTCTGGACTTGGATAAGGTTTATCACAATGTCCCAAGAAAGCTGATTTGGGCAGACCTGAGGTAGTTTGAAGTCTCAGAAACTTTGGTAGAATTAGTGCAAACTATATATGAGGACCCAATGACTCAATTGTGAACAGTGTTTTGTCTTAACAGAGGGGTTTCTAGTGGGAGTGGGTGTTCATTAGCGTTTAACTTTAAGTCCACTGCTCTTCATACTAGTGATGGACTTCCTCTGCAACCAGGTCAGAGGGGATAGGTCAATAAAGTTGCTGTATGCAGATGATGTGGCATTACAGACAAACTCTGACCAAGAACTTCAGTAAAGAGTAGATAAATGAAATGCAAAACTGAAGGCACATGGGATGAAACTGAGTAAAGATAAGACAGTTGTAGTCCCAGCTCATGCGGGAAATCAGAAGAAGCTGAAAATTGAGATAGAAAGGAAGTTAGTGGAAAAAGTTAATAGCTTCAAATATCTGGGAGGGGCAGTTGAGGAGAAGGGTAGTATGAATGAGAAAGTCAAAGTTAGAACCAGATGGGCTGCAGTCAACTGGCACAGAGTGTCAGGTGTAGTGTATGACATAAGAATGCCAAAGAAGCTGAAAAGTATGGTGTACAAAACAGTGGTGCAGTCAGTACTACGTTATGGTACACAAACCTGGGCAGTAATGGCAGAGCAGATAAGGAAGCTAAAGGTTATGGAGATGAAGTGTCTGAGACAGGTGGCAGGATGCACACTGTGGGACAAATGAAGAAATTAGGGCATAGAAGCAGAAGTCAAATTGGCTCCAATTGCAGAAAAGGTCAAAGAGAACAAATTACAGTAGTTTGAGTACATGTGTAGGTAAGCAGAAAACAATCTGGTGAAGAAGATTTGGGACAGACAGGAAGAAGGCAAGAGGAAACAAGGGCATCCAGCAAAGAGGTGGATGAATCAAGTGAGGGAAGACCTGCGACAGGCATGAGTGTCAAAGATGGTAGGAGAATGGCATTGAATAGGGAGAAAATAATGTTATGTTTTGTAAAGTGTTTTATAATAAGTTAGTAATATATGTGTTAAATCCTGGTGTTGCTTATGACTGTAATCTGCTTGAAACTATCATTTACTAAATGTTCAATGTGTATTATTATCTTGGAGCTTTTCTCCCCAGGCCTCTGCTGAAAATGGACATACATCCAGTTGGACTATCCTGGTCAATAAATGTAAAATAAATAAATAAAAATAAATGGTGACAAGTGACACGACACCCCAACCCCCATGTAGAAAAATGAGAAAAAGGGGGGTTGGTGATTATGATGATGATGATGAAGATGATGATGATGACAATGATGATTATCTATGCCTGGTATACAAGGCATCCTCAGACTCAGCACTGATGAACCCTTTGCACAGTCACAAAATGAACTGTATCAGAACCACTAGATCTAAGGATTTTAACTTTGCTAGTGACATAAATAAGATATATTGGTGAGAATGATATATGGAATAGGGTCCACATTTATGTGAAGCAAAGTCCATCCTTAAACCTATTTAAGCATAGCCTTGACCAATGGATGAGAACTTGGAAATTGACCACCATGTCTCTGATAGACAGACACAGTAATGCCCAAACGAACACCCCCACATAACCTCTAGAAACTTCCTAACATACCTCCTCTTAATAAACACCCATGATACACAGGGATAAATATGGGATGGATTGCACTGCTAGGCATATAAAGGCCCTGGTTCTCATTAGCCTAGTATATATCTATGAACCATAAACTATGAACTATGAACTATGAACTGTTTGTGTATACAACATCACCTGTATGTTTTGTGATATGGCTGACATATAGGCAGAAAGGCCTAGAACCCCAACATGGGGCATGAATGAAACTTGCCGATTTCTGGGCAATGTACTTTCTCCAGATGATGTCTTCTTGGAACTGAAGTCCTGTCTTGGAGTTAGTAATGGACCTATATTTGGGAAGGCATGGTAGACAGCTGACTATGGACACTGGCATCCCCCATTATGGAGATTTCATACTGACAGGATTCCATGCATTGCAGAGCTGGAGAAGAGGTAGCCAGTAGTAGCTTTTGCTGAGTTTGAACATATCTCTCACACTATATCATTGTGTGAAAACATGAACGCAAGCTTTTGTGATATTTTTTTAGTCGCAACATTGGAAGATGTCACAGACAGATGAACTTTCCAGAGCATTGACAGTACCTCTGTCATACACACATATGACATTCAGCTATAGCTTGTCTGCAGGTAGGTCATTATCAAATGAAGTATGGGTTGCATGTGCAGTACTGAGTCCTTTTTAGTTATTTATTTATATTTTCTTGAGCAGGTTAAACCAAATTGGTTTCAGATTAACTTCAGAGGAGATCCAAAGTGGTGCTCATGCTGACTAGGATGAAATTCCCCTATTTTTTTTTTTGATAAATGCCATGGGATCTTTTATATCCACTAACTCGGGCAGATAGGGCCTCCATTTTTTCACCTCATTTGAAGGATAGCATCTCAGGAGTACAACCCCCCCTTCTTATGCTACACGGCAATGTCTGTATTAGGAAATGAAACAGGACACTGAGAGAGGGAATAGAATACATAAGGAGTGGGTGTGAAATACTGGTAAAGGTCTTCACCTCATATACACAGGGTACAGGGTTTGATTCTGGCAGAATAATGGCTGGGCTTAAAATTGCTCTTCAGGGAAGTTAGCATAGGATTCACCTATGAACCTGTAAATATAGGCAGGTGTGGTACCTGTTGAGTCATACCCACACTGCTAATCCCTGAGACCTTGTACATGAGGTGGAAGTAGGTGTTGTGCAACCATTCACTGTTATGGGATTCACATATCTTGCACAATGTTAGCCTAGGCCAAAATATAGATATGCCTGCCATGTGGAATGGATACACGTGGCAGTCAGATCACTTAACAGCATGACTAAAAATTGTTCTCTGGTACTGTGTTTGGGTGCAGAATGTACATGTTATACATCTTTTGAACCTTTACTGCATATGACAGGGCCCCCAAACTGCAGGTATACTATGTTGTGGGTGCACAAACTATACTGAGTATCCACATGGGGCCTGTGTTGCATGATACTGGTATATATACATATGTGTATATGTATATATGTAATATACAGTAATTAACTAGAAATATATGGACTGAAAATTGTCCACACAGAGAAGTTTCTTACACTGTTTTGTTTTTGGACCCACTACACTTTAGTGGGTTGTTTTGAGACTTCAGGGATACCACGAAGATTACTTTTTTTTATACTGGTATATATGGACGGGATTTGGACACATGCTCGACTAGTTTCGTCCAAATCACAAAACATCGAACACACATACACGAAAGCGCTTAACATCGACAAACACTTCCGTGTATGTGTGCCTGTTTAGTAGATCGAACTGCAGTGCCCGTAAGGGAAATTTTCCTATTCACCACTGTAGTGCGATCTCGGAGTGGGAATAATAAAGTAGGGAGGTGTGGGGGTGCAGGGGGTGAAGCCCCCCTGCAGAAACGTAGATTTTTTATTTTTTGAACTACACATACACAGAAGCGCTTTACGATGTTAAGTGCTTTCGTGCATGTGTGTTAGATGTTTTGCGATTCGGACATATGCTAGTCGAACATGTTTCCTAGACCCATATGGACATATGCATGCTGTGCATGAGTGCTGCAAACCATGTCTAATAATTTTTAAACACATTTATTACATTATCAAAGTCATTGGTAAATATACATTAACAGAAAAGGAAACAAACCACTTTAACATTTTTCCATTTTATTATAATATACATCACATATATTTTATTTGCTAATATCATCAGTCCAACATTTCAAACTATTGCTATATTCCACAATTTCCATTTACTTCTATGCAATTTGCTCTTTCCTTTTTCTAAAGATCCATTTTAACAGTTCTTTTATCTCTTTTAGAATATTCAGTAGCTCAAATGCAGTTGGTGTAGATTTTGATTTCCGTTTTCTAGTAATTGCTTTTTGGTAGCCAACAGAAATAAACTTAATAAGCCCTCACAATATCTAGACAATTCCGATCCTGTATCCCAGCTCAAAAGAAGAATTTCCGTACAGCCATTTGTTCACCAAATATTTCTGATAGAGTACTTTGCAGACATTTGTTAAAGTCTTCCAACTCATTAGACTCTCAAAACATATGCTCCCAGTTGCCTCTTTCTTCTCCATCATGCCTCCAACATTTTCTATCTACACGATGAAAAAAATGTTGAAGTCTGCTTGGAGTATAACAATACCTGTGGTAACACTTCCAAGCAAAGATCCTAAACCTTCTGGACTTGGTTGCATACCTGGGAGCCATACATTTGTCTTCCCATTGTTTACTTCTAAATTTCTTTTTCAGTCTTTCTTCCCAGTCTTTTATAACCTCCTCTGATTGCTTCTTATAGTTATCATGCAGTATGTTATATGCTCTACTAATTATCCCTTTTTTTATCTGCTGCTTCTGTTCTAGATTCAACTAAAAACTTTACTAGAGCAGGGTCTTGCACTTAAACTTCCATCATCCCTTTCTGTTTGCCTGTACTCTGAGATCAAGCCCTGGTGGGAAAGGCAGTCGCTAGCCTGCAATCAAAATGTCTTTCTGGTCTCATCCCACTCTGTTACATTTACTGCTTACGTTATTTGCTCTCAATATCTTTGTTCTTTTGCCAGGTTTCTCCAGTAAATTTCATCCCCTTCTTGCCTACTTTCTGTACTTCTACTTCCAGTCATCCCTATTGGCAAAATATCCTTTTCCCATAGTTCTTAGAATGGTTTCTGCTACTTTATGAATATAATATTCTGTATCGTTGTTATTATTCTCCTTATTGATCTGCATCCAAACCCCCCCCCTCTCTCTTTCTCTAGTTCTTGAATTTCCCTCTTGCTTCATCAGCACTTTTCCACTTTGAATTATAACTTTATGGTTCTGTTATGCATATGAGCCTTACCCATGTAACTCTAAAATATCCCTTCAAATCAGGTAAACCTAAACCACCTTGCTCTATTGAAAGGATCAGGTTATCTCATTTATCTCTTGCCCTCAGTTCGTCCAGTTCTTTATCATTGTCCACAACTTCTCCTCAGGTTGATAAAAGTATGTCTGACGTGTACAAGACTAGAGTTTCCAGTTTCTCAATGTTTGTATTATCTTTTGTTTAGTCTCTTCCCACATATCCTTAGCTGCTATAACAGAAGCATTTTTAATCCATACTCCTAAATACTTCATCTAATCATGTCCTCATAAATATGGGTACTGCTGAATCAATTTGTGTGTGGGAACATAATTTACAGCTATAGCCTTTGTTTTATATTCATTAATTTTATATCCTGAAAAGACTTGAAACTGTCTCAAAATGCTCCAGAAAACTGAGATGTACTTTTCTGGTTTTATCAGATACAAAATAATATCAGCTGTAAATAAAGCCGACTTTTCTTGTTTACCATATCAATTATATCCTTCAATTTCTGAGTCCCTTATTTTCTTTGCCAATGGCTCTAAATATGAAGCAAATAACAAAGGGGCACCCCTGCCTGATTCCTCTGTTGAAATACAGCTTATCTGAAAGGAATCCTCCCACTTAAATTCTTGCATCTGATCTTTCATGTTATTGTTATTATTATTATTTTATCAGGTAATTCAAATGCTTCCGATGTCCTACTCATAAAATCCCAGCTTACTCTGTCAAATGCTTTCTCTGTGTCAAGACCCACCAAGAACAGAGGCATTTTCTTACATTCTGCTTCCCTCTGAATTATCATTGTTCTAGTAATGTTGGCAAACGTTTACCTCCCGTCCACAAAAACTTACTGATCCATATCTATCAATTTTGGCAGCATCTTTGCCATTCTTTTAGCTAATATAGACAAAAAAACACTATATATTCATGGTTTAAAATTGAAATTAGTCTATATGAAGCTATATCTGAATGGTGTTTGCCATTTTTAGGTAACACAGACACCAAAACTTTCTTCCAAGATGTTGGTGCTTTCCCACCTTTTAAAATACTGTTAAACAAAATCTTCCAGACCTTTATCACCTTCTTCCCTCTAACTTCCAAACTTCCACAGGAATACCATCTGTTCCTGGAGACTTTCATGAAGATTGATTATATATCACTGTTTTAATCTCTTCACCTACTATCTTAACTGTTAGTTGTGGATCCTTTTCTACCTCTAATCTTGGTATAATTAAGTCTTCCATAAATATTTCGATTTGAACTCTTTCTTGATTTCCACATTTCTCTGCTTTATATGAATTTTCACAAAATTTCTTGAATATCTCTAAAATCTCTGGTTATTTTTCTTTTTTTTCAGTTTCCTAAGTTTGGTGACAATCCTT
Organism: Protopterus annectens; assembly: GCF_019279795.1. NCBI lineage: Eukaryota > Metazoa > Chordata > Ceratodontiformes > Protopteridae > Protopterus > Protopterus annectens. The sequence continues at coordinate 966,088,176 of NC_056737.1, forward strand.
TCAATGTTCTGTCGCCTAAGGTGTTGTGCTAAAAGTCTTTGTGCTCTGAAGTTTTCAAAAAATAGTTGTTAGGGGGGTGCGGCCAAGATGGGCAGTGAGTAGCAGCAGAATTCAACAGCTCCACTAAAGAAATATTATTCTGACTGGAATTCTGCCTTCAGACTAAAAACTGAAAATACTTTTATACATGATTTAATAGAACTTAACTTCATCTATAATAATATCAACTTTAAAACTAAAAGAAGGCAGATTTTCATGTCAAATTATTCTTGGATAACTTCTTCTCATCTGAAGAAATTCATCATGAGCTTCACTAAATCCAGCAACCAGGATTCCAGCCTTAAAAGAGAGATTCAGACTTTGATAACAAATATACAAGACCTTACCACAAAAATTGATAAGTTAGATACCAAAATAGACAATTTCAAGAAGACTACCAAACAAATGGATTTTCTTCATCAAGATTTACTGCAACAAAAATCTCAGATATCAGGTATTGAAGAAGCTCTAAATGATATGGATGGAAGAATTATAGAAAACGAAAATAATGTGGAATTATTACTCAAACAAAATACTCTCATACAAAATAAACTAGATGATCTTGAAAACAGATCCAGACGCAACAATCTAAGAATATTTGGATTACCTGAAGGCATAGCGGGGAACAACATGACTAACTTTCTCACTACTTGGCTACCTAAAACTCTTGATCTCACTGAAGCTATGTCTTTTGGTATTGAGAGAGTATATTGTTATCTTACCACAAGTAATACATCCAACAAAAAACATCCTAGATCTATCATTGTCAAATTCCTTTCATCTTCCGACAAGGAATTAGTTCTAAAAACTGTATGGTCCAAGTCACCAATTAAATCAAATGAAGCTATAATATGCTATGAAAATGATTATTCATCAGCAGTTATAGCTAAAAGAAAAGTATTCCTACCTTTGATAAAGGAACTGAAGAAAGCACAGGTGACAACTCATCTTTTGTTCCTTGTGAAGCTGAAGATATTTTCATCCGAGGGTCCCAAAATGTTTGAAGACTTGGACTCTGCTCTGCACTATGTAAAAGACCATACGATCTTGGAAAAAAATAGAAGAGATGGAATGTGCTAATCCTACACTTAAGAGAATGGCATCTAATCCTACATGGAAAACCTCGGGGAAACAAAAAAGACTAAGAAACAAGTGACTTAAATATATCTGTTGACAGTTTGTTATGTTTCTGGAAATGATGTCACTGAGCTATGTGTTGATATTTTTACTTAAAAGGTAAGCCTGTTTCATTTTTTCACCTTCCCATTCCCATATAACCTTCAGTATACACATCATTTTAGCTTTTACTTAAAATTAATTACAAACATACAGTCTTAAATATTGTTATAAAGATATCTTAAAGTTAGATGGTAAATAAATAAATCCATTATGAAAATAAAATAATCACTTCTCATATATAAACATTTTAGATTCCCTCTATAATAGCTATTTAATTTAAACTAACAGTATTCAGATTAAATACAGTTTGCATAGATATAAGTAGATAAGAGCTTATAACACATTCATATATATTTCTCTGTCTTCCTTATTTGTTTTTATCTCATAGTTTATATCTTAATAATTAATTTAAAGCTTTTATATATCTTAAATTCTTATGATGATATCATGAAATAATAAGTTCTCAACATTTTACTATGATTCACAAGTGTACTCTCTTACAGTTTTAAATATATATATATTTTGAGTTATGTGAATGTTAAATGTATTAATGGGGTTTAGTGATTTATTTAAAATGCTTTTGCTATAATAGAAGCTAAGTGGTAGTGTTTAATAATAATGGGTTACACAGACATTGGCTATACACTCGTGCAGGCTCTATAAAGCTTACAGATCTCAAACACATGAACTTCCCCCATACTTAATAAAAACAAGTACATACAAGTCATTTTTCATTTTTAACATTTTTTTTGTGTAAAACGCGAAAGACAACTTCATTTAATTTTCTTAATACGTTCTTCCTGACATCCATTATAATTCAAATATATATATAATTGTAAGTTGCAAGAATCGTATAACATATATTGTGTATTTTATAGTAACTGACATTGACTATAATTTAAATAACAGATATTTTGGAGAGGATTACATAAAACATATACAAGATAACACACAAAACACAAGAATTTCGTACTCAGTTATAATGCTATTATGACCACATTAAAATGTTTATCAATCAACATAAATGGTTTGAGTAACCCTATTAAAAGAGGAAGTTTATTTAAATACTTAACTATACACAAACCAAGCATAATATTTTTACAAGAAACACATGTATTAAAAGAAAATATTAATTTCTTAAACACTAATAAATATATAGTTATTGCTAGTTCTGAACATTCTAAAAAGAAAAGAGGAGTAGCAATTGTTTGGAACAGAACTCTCCCTTTACCTAGAATTATTAAATCTTATCAGGGCAATAAAGGGATGCTTTGCTTGGTGATAATCAAAATAAACACAAAACTTTTCACTTTAGTAAACAACTATTGGTTACCGGGCATTGGAATTAACACTATTAAACAACAATTGAACCAAATTGCATCTCAATCTGAGAGTAATATTATTATGGCAGGAGATTGCAACTGTGTTTTAAGTAAAAGACTCTAGTACTTTAGGAAAAAGGAATATTACCTCACAAGCTAAACAACTAATACAATTCATGGATACATATCATCTAAAAGATATACATGACTATACAGATATGGGCTCACCTCAATTCACATTCTTTTCCAATAGATTCAAAACATACTCCAGAATAGATAGGGTAATTATATCCACACAAATAATAAATGATTTAATAAACACCAAGATTGTGTCTTGCCCTATTTAAGATCATAATACAATCATATTTGAAGTTAACTTAAATGATAACCCAAAGACTCGTATAAGAAGAATTTCTGCATACATAACTCAAAAGAATTTCAAACATTTTTTGAAGAAAAAACACAAAATTTTATAAAAATCACCTTAACATCCAACTAAATAGGTTATACCTCAAAATTAATGACAAGTTCACTCCTAAGAATATTAGAGATGAAATAAACAAAACTAAGGAAGAATACAGTGCTATATCATAAGACTATGATTTCCATAGAAAATTTTAAATTCCTTGCCTATTCAGCAAACCCAAAACATTTAACTAACCTTGCAAACAAAACCAAAAGAATCAATAAACAAAATTATATTAAAGAAATATACTCGTTAAGAAAAAAGAAAAAGGTTTATGATATACAAGACATAATAGATGAATTCAGACATTTTCACACAATTAATCAAACTTCACATATCATTCAACTTATAGATAAAGTAAAAGAATACATTAAAAAACGTGTATGTCAAACTCAATAAACAACAGTCGGAAATTATAGACAAACAAATCTCTCTAGTTGACATACAAATTCAAATTAATAAGCTTAAACAGAACAAAGCACCAGGCAATGATGGTATCATACCTGAACTATATAAAATTATGCCTAAAATAGCTATTTCTTTACCTCATAATGTATTTACTATAGCCCAGAATGACATAGTATTGCCTCCATCCTGGAAATATACATTTATATCTGCCATTCTAAAATCTAGTAAAAACCCTAAATTATGTACTTCATATAGACCCATATCTCTTTAAAATATTGATTATAAAATGTTCATGAATATTTATGCTGATAGATTAAAAAAATTTACCCCAGTTAATTAATGATGACCAGATAGATTTTGTAACTAATAGAAGTACCTATGATAACTTTAAACAATCTCTTATTTTAACTGATTATTCACACAGAAAGAAAAAAAACTTGTCACTGGTAAGTCTTGACATTAATTCAGCATTTGACTCAATACATTGGAATTATTTATTCACATTATTACAATGTTTAAACTTTTCAGATAATTTTATTAACCTACTAATACATCTTTATAAAGGGACCCTGGCATGTATCAAAATTGAAATATACACATCAACTCAAATACCCATCACTAAGGGAACAAAACAAGGATGCCCCCAATCCCCCTTACTGTTTACCCTTATAATGAAACCATGGGCTAATGATATATGAGGAAATAAAAACATAGGATGTTTGGAAATAAATGATGAAATAACTTCTAAAATTCAGTTATTTGCTGATGATGTGCTCCTCACCACTAAGGGAGATAATTCCTCCATAATAGCCTTATTTGAAGCCATTAACACATTTTAAAACATATCTTGATTGACATTTAATGATGATAAAACTAAGATCCTACCTATTTATTCAAACAATAATAAGAGAAACATTAACAATGATGCAAACAAATTAATCACAGATCAAATTACATGCTTAGGTATTATCCTTGCTAAAGATATTAAATTAATCACAAAACTAAACTATAATAAATGTTATATAAATATTGAAACCTTATTAACAAAATGGAATACAATTATATTTACAACTGAGGAAAGACTAACTATCACTAAAATGATAGTTCTACCTAAAATGCTATATATTATACAATCTATTTTAATACTTCCCAATAAAGTATTCATTAACAAGTTCAATTCCATGTTATTAAAGTTTTTTTGGTTTCCCAGGAAACCTAGAATAGCACTCAAACACCATCTTTATAGTTGGAACAAAGGGGGCATAGCCTTTCCTAATTTGAAACTTGTTCTAATGCCACTATTATTAGATCCACAGCAAAATTTTTAAATACTTCATATCAGACCAAAACGAAAATATTCTGGGAATCTTCAGCTATGCTACTAATATTGAAACCACAACCTTACAAATAAGAATTACTAAACAACCTAATATTATGGATACTTAAAGATTACTTCACTATACACAACATACCCAAACATTTATTTAGCTACTTACACAATATACTAATACATTTTAGAAATTTTATATATAAACACTCTAGATATAAAGAACTTTTATTTATACTTTTCCCAATAGCCTTTACTCAAGAATCCTTACAATCCTCAGATATAGATAAAATCACCTTGTTTAAACAAAATGGTCTTTTGTATTGGTTCCAACAAATCACAGATGAAAGGGTTAAGGATGTAAATCAGATAATAAGTGAATTTCAGTTAGACAAATCCCTCTGGCTTAATATACAATCTCTCAGACTATTCTTGCAAAACAAAATAGACCGGATTACTCCAGCTAACAAACATGACACTAGCATACTACTAGCTTTTTTTAATTCAATTATCCAACATAAACTTATTCAGACAAAATATAATTTATATACTGACTTATTAGACAAGAAACATATTTTCCAGCTAATTTCTGGAACTACTATTATATAACAAATACACTTCCAAGGAATTTAGATAAAACAAATATATTAGAATCTGCAGGGAAAACAACACTTCCACATAAATGGAAAATATATTCCTGGAGATTGTTATATAGATCATTCTACACCCCTCAACTAATGAACAAAATTAATGGAAAACAAAACATATGCAACAGATGTAAGTCTAATATAAAGATTGACTGGACCCATATGTTTTATGACTGCCTTGCAATAAGTTTATTTTGGAAAAATATCAATGAACTTCTACAAGCAATATTCACAGACAATTTCACTTTGACCAAATCTTTAATACTCTTCAATACACCTATACCTTGCTGTGTAAAAAAAGTTAAACATTCCTTACTCTGGGCAATACTGGCAGTAGCCAGGAAAACTATAACAAGGAACTGGATATCTGAATCCTCTCCATCTTATAATGATTTTAAGAAAATTCTAATGGAAGTTTGTCAATTACAGATTGCAACTATGACATCTAGAACAACTAGAAAAACTTATAACTATCATTTATGGGTCAATTTACAGAATCTGTTAAAAAGAGATTGATAATGATATCATATAAATTAAATGTCAGCCTCTTAATGTGTTATATATATATGGAAAAATCAAATTCTAGTTATTACGATAATAATTAATTGATGTCTTTGTAAATAGTTTTAGTAATTTCATTTTGGTATTTGTTAACTATTGTTATTTTAATGTTTATGTGATCACCTTTTTTGAAATTGCAATTTTTTTGTGTTAAAAGACCATGTGAATGTCTATATATATTTACTTAAAATCAATAAAATTGTTAAAAAAAATAGTTGTTTAACTGCAATTTTTCTAAACTGATGCATATTATCCAGCTACTCCCATATTTTCTCTTTAGCACACTGCATTTGCTTCTCCTCTTTTTTTGTGAGATTCCCCTTATTTTACAGTAACCTTTGTAAGCCTTTCTCAGTAATTTCTATTACTTCTAAACCATGTCTCTCTCTTTTATGTTGGCCTTATTTTTAAACTCCATTTTCATTTTATCCCATCTACTAGTTATAACTTCTGAAGATAATTCTATCTTCCCCAATAGCTCTCGAATAATTTCTACTACCCACTCCTTAAATTCCTCTCTTTTTAACAGGTAGGTGAAAACTACCAATGTTTTACTTTTACTTCATTATCCTGCATTTTTATCTTAGTTGTTATTGCTGCATTATCAGAAATAGTTATCAGATGTGTGTCAGAGTTTTCAATTAAATTCACATGTCCCTGTGAAATATAATTTCTATCTAGTCTAGTCCAGTTATTATATTTGGGAAATAACATGTACATTCTTAGTTCCTACTATTGGTTCACATCTTTCATTACATTTATTTTCATAAATTTCTGTAGAAATCTACCTTATTACAATATTTTGTTACAATGTCCAGTCTAGGTTCCACAATACATTTTTACTATTGCAAATCAAATTCAAGTTGCTACCTGTAAATAATATTCCCTGCTGAAAGTTGATTATCTCTCCCAAAATGTTCTTAATCTCCATAATAGCAGGTTTTGGGGGGAATATAACTTAATTCCATTGTAATCCTCTTCCCTTGCCAATAGCCCTTACTATCACAAATCTATCATTTATTTTACCTTTCCCCTCATTTATCACTATTTTAGCCCCTCTAGCAATCAGTATAATTAATCCCATTTTCTTCTGTCCCTGATATTCTGTTGAATATTCATGGTGAAATCATCTTGTTGTCAAATTCATATGTTTATTTCTTTCCAAATGTCTTCTCAACATTACTATTTTTACTCTGCATTTCTTAGTATAATTCAATACTCTTTTATTTTTATCTATACCTGTAAAACCATTGATGTTCCAGGATAATATAGATAGCATAGCCACCATGATAAAAAGCTATTGCTGCCACCTATTATAAATGTGTATTTGCAGCTTTTGTGTTACATACATATACTAATGTTTGGCAGGTTGATCTTTTGTGCAATTATTTCCTATCATCTCCATTTGAATTTATGTTACATTTTCAAGACATTTTGTGTTAATGAAAACCCTCAAACAATAAACTAAATATAAAACACCCACATCCCCTATTGACTTGGAACAAACACACAGAACTGTGTACATCTTAAAAACACTGCACAGGGGAACAATTGCCCCAAATTGACAGCTGCACCTGCAGGCATTATCTAACCTAAAATTAAGGTTACCCATGCTAAAGCTAATACTACAGCTTGTGCCCCACTTACATTGATTGCTGTCTGTTTTTTTCCTTATCTCTCTCTTCCCATCTCAGATAAGATAAACAGCTTATATGCTTTTAGAAAACATTATCTTCTAGCTCTAAGAAAAAGTGTACTGACTATATTTAAATTGAACTAAATTGTAATGTGTTTTATTAACTGCATTAAAATATTAATGCTGCTAGGGAGGTTGGTGCTTCTTATTAATTTACAATAATTTCAAACTTAATTTTTTCACTGTACTACTTGCCATCGTACCTTTAAATTTTTCTTTTCCCTCAGCAATGAATGCTCAGAATTCTCAAGATTAACTGTCATCACATGCAGATAGCATGTCTCCATGGAAATGTACTCACCAATGAGTCATTGTAAATTTCTTTCAGAAAAGGATCCACAGCTGCCCTCAACTAGAGACATCTGGACTCCACTGAACATTAGCCAGTGGGAAAAAAAAACAAGCTAATATATTTGCAGTTGTAAGAAGCTTCTTTTCATGGCTTTCATAATTTTGTCTTATTTGTAAAGTCTACATGCTTACAAAAACATCATTTTACAGCTTAAGCCAAAGTTAGTAATCTAGACATTCATCCTTGTAAAATAAAAAGATAAAATATCCTAATTCTACATATTATATTATTGGTGCAGTTTTGCACCTTACCCCCACCCCAGCAGACCAAGATCACAGCATATAAACATTAAAATTGCTTTTCTCCAGCCTGTTGTCTCTTGTTATATTGTAAAACATATATTTCTTACAACTAAAAAGTACTTATATACTATAATGTCTTTAACACATACAACAGTCACTGAAAAGAATCCCCACACATAGGTTCATAGGTTCATTGGTAGATACTAGGCTATTGGCCCTAGGGCCTATATAAGCCTAGACAAATGGTACCCTGGCTTTTGCCACCCAAGAAAATTATTTTCCTGTGCCCCAGTCAAGCAGAGCCACAAAAGTGATCCCCGGGGTGAATTTCCTATCTCCCATCCAATCATCAAGATTTTTCTTGAAGAGTGCAAATGAGGAGCTTTGTTTGATATAAATAGGTAGTTTCTTCCAGAGTATGGGAAGTCTCTGGGACAGGAATCTATCCCTCCACCACATTCTGTTTATTGTGGTGACAAGGTTTAGGTCCCTAGAGTGTGTAGCTCAGATGGATTGGGATTTCTTTAAGTGGAGCATGTCCAACAGCTCTGGGTTTGACATAGCTTTTGTATGTTAGGCAGAGATCACCTCTGTGTAGGCGATATGCGACAGAGTAAAGCTGGGGGTTTTTGAGACAGTCTGCGTAGGGCATCTGTTTGAGGCCAGTAATCCTCTTTGTGAGGTATTTCTGTGGCATTTCCAGTTGAGGTAAATGTCTTGTGAGGTACATACCAAAAGGGGCATTGTACTCTATAATAAGTCTAAAGAGTGATGAGTAGAGGGGAACAATGACCTATTTATTCCTGGATGAGAAACCTTTTGTGATGAGGTGTGCCACGTAGAAGGATTTCCTGACTACTGTGGTGATGTGATTATCAAAGGAGAGACTACTGTCCACCTGTGTCCCAAGGTCTCATCAAACTTTCGGTGTTAAGTAGACTACCACCTATGTGGTAGTTTACGGGTACAGAGTTTTTACCAAAAGGTATGACAATGCACTTTTTGGCATTGAGCTTGAGGCCATGGCTTTGAAACCAGGCATCTGTCTCAGTGAGGCCCTTTCGTAGGATGTCCATATTGTTAGGAGTTTGGATTATGGCTCCTAGTTTGCAGTCATCTGTGAACTTTGTTAGCCAAAGACCTTCTGTGTTAGCCTGTACTTCAGTGAAGTAGATACCAAACAGTTTACTGTAGATAGCATGCAGTTTATATCATAAAATGTCTTATACAAATACTGATAAAAACAAAATTCTTGTAGTCACAGTTAGTTTCTGCACTTTTAGTGTTCTTCTAAATCTTAATGATATAAAGTGGGGTATATGCTTTACAGTCCACCCATAAGTTTAACAAAGTCAACAAAACTCCAATGATTTTCTGCCACTTTTTCTTCCAAAACCATATTTCACAAATGAGCTAAGATGCATTATAGTCTTCTATGTATTCACTAATTTCAGAGTTACTGGTCTTCTTCCTGTTTATCTCAGTCTCCCAACACCAGACTCTGGTTCAAGTTAAAGGTACAGCTAATTCTTCTAGTGAACTACTGTGCTTTTTTTTTTTCTCAAGCATTTTCTTTGGAACATTGGAAAAGGTTTCAGTGGCAAAGTATCTCTATAAACTTAACCATAGAAGAATGAGAAGCAGTGTTTCCTTCTGCTTGCTGACTCACATTTTATTTTTTATCTCCTTAGCCTGTTCTGCATAAAAAATGACATTTATCATCCAGAAAAAGGCACATTGAAGATAGCATAATACAGCAGCTTGAATCTCACACCTGCCTCTCAACATTCCCTGATTGCTGTGATACATTTGCTTCTCTTTTGCATGCTATACAGTGAATAATCATTTTCTATGAATACTCTGCTATCTCCTATTTTAATACTTTGCCCTTATGCCATTATTTTGTTAGGATCAACTCTGCTGGTATGATTGCATTTTTATTAATATAGGTCTTAGCTGCTTTCTCTTGGTCAGGTTTGGAGCATACACTTGATATGACCTTTCAATTAATAAATTCTGCTTTGGAACATCAGTCCAGTTTCTTATTTGTGCTTTCATAAAATTAATACAGACAGTTCCTTCCAATTTATTTCGTACAACAAAAATCTCAGGTCTTCTCTGTGTACTCTGTCTTCGACCTGTGTGATTTTTTTTAAACAGCAATTCATCTGAATGGTTAATTAAAGCTTCTTCTATTTTCTACCTTTTGTTATTTGAATGGATATAGCTCTTCACTGTTTCATTTATTTGAATCTCCTCTGAGTGTATTTGATTTATTTTTTCCTCCAAATTACTGGAAGTGATATCTTGAACCAGAGCTGAAGCATGAAATGCTTTTTGCTAAACAGCTGCAAAACCCTACCCAGACAGTGTTTTTTTCTCACCTTTTTTGGTTGATTTCTTTCAGGTTTTTCCAATTTCTTCTTTTCTGGCATCCAGACAGTGTATTTACCGGGCAATAAATGAATTTTACTAAGGAAACGTTTTAATGGCACTCCTTTTTCTTGGTTTCTGTTTTCACACTGGGATAATTTAAGTTATGCTGTTGATCAAAGTGTAGCCATTTTGGAAATCCCATACCATATCTAATATTGTCATTGCACTACTATTGCCTTTCACATGCACTGTGAAAATGTGCAAGTAGAGGCACTGACAGGATGTTGGCAGCCCTTATCAACTTCATTTATTTACTCAGTTTGTTTACATAGGTAGTTAGTTGATCCATATGCCCCTTTTCAGCCACAGCCCAAAAGTACTGTCTGGTTAGGTGACTTGCTCACTCAAACTTACACAGTAGGCAAATGGAGGCTGAGGGATCCAAAGCCAGGATTACAGGATAAGACTCATTAACTGCTCATAATGCCCAACAATGCACTGCATGTGTTTGCTGAAGTACTATAGTGTCTCTTTTGATATGTATGCAAGTTGTATTTTGGATAGTCTGACATTTTACATGACATATATCATGAGGCATATATCATTTCATTGAAATATCCTCCTAACCAACTTCATTTATATGGAAAATAGTGAAAATGCAAACAAAAACTCATTTCCCGTAATTCTGTTTTTGTTGACTAGCACATAAATATGTAAGCTTTAGAAATAGCACTGTATAATAAAATAGAAATACATAAACACATGAAATGATGATCTTTTAAATCTTCATAATGAATGCCTTTTATCCCATTTTCTACATGGGATCAGGATGTCATGTTAACTGTTGCCATCTCTCTCTATTCAGTGCCACACTCCTGCCTTCTTTACCACTCATGTTTGACTGTCACAGATCTTCTTTCATACACTCTATCCACCTTTTTGCTAAACACCTTCACTTCCTCTTGCCTTCTTCCTATCTGTCCCAAATCTTCTTCACCAGATTGTCTTCTGCTTTTCTACAGATGTACCTGAACCACAATAATCTGTTCTCTTTAATCTTTTCTGCAACTGGAGCAACTTTGGATTCTGCACCTACATCCTCATTTCTTCGCCAGTCCCACAGTGTGCATCCTACCATCCATCTCAGGCATTTCATTTCCATCACCTCTACACTACTCATCTGCTCTGCCTTTACTGCCCAGGTTTATGTACCTTACAATAGTACTGGCTGCACTACTGTTCCATACGCCTTACTTTTCAACTTCTTTAGCATTCTTCTGACATACACTACACCTGACACTCTATGCCATTTGGCTGCTTCCCCTCTGATTCTAGCTTTGACCTCTTCATTCAGACTTTCCTTCACCTCAACCACCCCTGCCAGACACATGAAACTGTTAACCTGTTCTCCTATTTTTATTTCAGCTTCTTATGATTTCCCCAATTTGCTGTCACTACAACTGTCTTATCTGGACTCAGTTTCATCCCATATGCCTTCAGTTTTACATTCCATTCCCCTGTCCTTTGCCGAAGTTCTTGCTCAAAGTCTGCCTGTAATGCCTCATCATCTGCATACAGTAGCTTTGTTGATTTGTCCCCTCCAACCAGTTTGCTAATGTAATCATTCACCAGCATGAATAGCAGTGGGCTCAGAGTTGAACTCTGACATGCACCCAATCCCACTGGGAACCCCTCTGTGTGACCCAACACTGTTCATACTTGAGTCATTTGGATTCTTGTACAAAGCCTACACTAATTTTACCAATGTTTCTGGAACTTCAAACCACTTCAGGTCTGCCCAAATCAGCTTTCTTGGAACCTTATCATATGCTTTCTACAAGTCTAGGAATGCCCAGATGGACTTTTTCCTCATCTCAAGCTTCTTCTCAACTATCTGTCTCACTGCAAACATCAAGTCAGTTGTGCTGCATCCTGATCTTAATCTGAACTGCTCATCTTCCACCTTATTTTCTACTGCTCTACGTATGTGTTTATCAATCACCCTCTCCAGAACTTTCATGCAATGATCTTTTAAACTGTGCCATTTATTGCATATTTTTGACAGTGTCCCAATAGGTGTAAGAATACAAGTAGTAGAAATGATCCATTAATTATAGGTCTACAGTAATTCCATGATAAAACTAACTGGAATGCTGAAAATCACCTACAACTATGGTGTTGTTCAAAACTAAATATCCTTAATATCACTAACTAGAATATCAGCAAACATTCTACTCCTGAAAATGAAATGCAGTGTTACAAGATTGCCTCACTTACACACTGCAAAATAAACACAAAAAATATATGTGGTAGAGTATACTCCTAAAATCCCATAACTTATATAATGCCTTATTTATGTAAAGCAAAATAAGTACACAAATCTCTGCCTCCCTGCATCCCTGAGAATTTATTTATGTCAGCTGAACAGCTGTACAACAGTGGCATGGGAGACTACGCCAAAAAAACAGAAAAATTGATAAAATGTATTCAAGTAAATTAATACTCGGTTAATGAAACTTACACTGAAAAACAATGCATACACCCAACTAAATAATTTAATTTAAAATAATGTATCCCATGTTGATAGGTTGTTACTCGGCATGCAGTCAAGGAGACCAGTAAGGAGCCAATCCCACTTTCCTAGCTGCACTGTCATGTTAAGTGATTTGCTCAGTCACACAGAAGGCAAATGGAGATCTAGGGAGTCAAACCCTAGACTGAAGGAAACAGCTTGTTAACTAGCAGCTCATAGCCTTAATCCTCTGTGGTAACTGGTACACATACTAGCAGTATCTCCTAATTTCAAACTTTTCACTGGGAAAGTGAGAACCCAAATGTTTCACCAGGCTGTGGTGTTGATGTCTTCCTGTCAGAAAAACAACAGTGTCCTCTGTATTGTACAACCTGTTTTAATATACAGCAGATGGGTAGATTTCCAGGAAATGCTCACAGGGAGATGTTTACATTTCCAAAGTATACTGTATACGTGGTGGGAAATATTGGTAAATGTGTTACCCAGAGGACTACAAACATATTCCATTTGCTAAGCACAGGTATGATCTTGGATGTACATGTGTATACAGAGTTAGTATCCCATTATGCTTCTGTGTTGCATATTGTGGCAAAGAGGAGGGATGCCCATCAGCAAAAGATACCTGAGATGTTCTGAAAGCAGGAGGTATGGAAGATTGCGAAGTTTCTCAGTATATAGTTGCAGGAACTTCAGTGGTACACAGATAACATGGAGCACAATATGATTAGAAAAGAGGAGAAGCCATGGTTTAGCTGGCCAGGTATGTCTAAGTAGTGCCCCTTGTCAGGGGTAGATAAGGCATTAGTTAGTTGGTGTTGTGTCTCAGTTACACAAAGGCCAAAACATGCTCATGCACAGCATACTGGCCTGTCAAATGCCATCTTCCCAACCCCTAGAGACTACCTGTCCCAGGATACCAACACAGCACTGGCATACATACTATCTCTAGCCAGTCTGTACATATGTCTGTCTCTGGTGATGCTCCAAGCATATTCTCTATCAATACTTGTTGTAATTCTGCAATAATAACCTCTGCTACTACAGCCACCTCACATTTTCACTGAATGAGGGGCTGTCACAGTCCACACTACCCCTGCCTTTCACTGCATCAGTCAAGGTATATTGAACTTGTGATATCCTTTCAACCCCCCCCCCCCCGCAAATAAAAGCCATATGCGCTACAGCCCTGAAAAACTGTTTTAGTTCTGATAATACTTTGATGCATTATTTGTACCTGTATGCATGTTATTTATAATATCTCTAAATAGGTTACATTTCAATTTTAATTTGTAGCTTGGTGTTGCATGTGCTGTGCAATATTCTGACTGCCTTTCCTTAGCAATATCTGTCAGTGCCCTATGACCATGTTCACATTATATGAGGTGGGTGAATCCTTTTGATAGTTATGCATATACAGTATATCAGGTTCAGCCCCCAGTTCACAGTATAAGTACAGTTGTTGACAACCATCTATTAGTATGGGTTCACATTCTACATGTAGTTTATGTTAGCTGGTGTTTGTTGCATAGGAATTGAGTTCTTGCACAAATTAATAACACCAGATGCTTATGGCTTTCTATGCCACAGAGTTTTTACTGGTTTGCCATTGGTTACCATTAATCCATGGTTGTTAGACACTTGTGTTGGTGTGTGATTGATAAACATGTCTGTACACCGGGCTTTGCTGTTGTGTATTGTTTGTTAATCACATACGTTGGCTAGCATATTGTATACCTCCTGATTTTAGATTGGCATGCAGTAACATACCAGGTTTGTGAATCTGTCTGTATGCAACATACATACATACATACATTTCAAGCATGGGCATCAATGCCCTTCTAGCCCGCCAATATACCAAAACAAAATAAGTTTCCAGGC
The DNA here is from genome assembly GCF_019279795.1 of Protopterus annectens. NCBI lineage: Eukaryota > Metazoa > Chordata > Ceratodontiformes > Protopteridae > Protopterus > Protopterus annectens. The sequence continues at coordinate 966,103,202 of NC_056737.1, forward strand.
TGTTCTCAAAAATATCTAAAATAGTCCTTGCTTTAATGTAATTTGGTAGTCTTTTCCATGCATCAGCTGCTCTCTCTCAGAAAACCAATTAGTACACTTCTCATTCCTATAGAATCTTCTACATAGGTTATCTGATGATTCTCAACTACTTTTTGATAACCCCAAACATTCCCAGAGGTAATTATCTCTAAATGCCCTATATACCTGAATTAGGTCTCCCCTTAGATATCTATAAGAGACACTGTATAAGTTCAGATATTTTAGTCTTTCTTAATAACTTACATTATCACAACCATGGATGCTCTTGGTATGTTTCCACTGTACTCTTTCCAGTTTACACATCAATGTTTTCTTACAAAGTTTCCATATTATTATTCCATACTCAAGTTTGGGTCTAATGTAACTAACAATGTCTTCATCATTTCTGATTTCCTAGACTTCATAGATCTTCTTTGTACAAGCTATAGTTCTAAACTATGTAGCCAATTGTTTGATATGATTAGAAAAACTCAAAACTGGATCTACTCATATATTCAGGTCCTTAAGTGACTGTACAGTCTGTACTGTGCTGTATTAAATATTCACCTTTCAATGTTTGTATTCCAAATCTCATATCCTTAGTTTTTATCAGCATATTATTCTCCTGTGCTCAAATGATCAATTTAGTCAAGTTCCTTTGCAGACGTGACATCTACCTCACATTTTAACTGCAGCCCCCTTTAAGCTAGCAACCTCATTTTCCATCTTATTTACATTACAGATCAATGTACCTTTTTTTCTGTCAGGCTAACCTATATAAACTGCCATTTCTCCCTTAGCATCCCATCTATGTTCATCATACAAACTCAGGATGTAGTATAATATGCCACTGTTATTGTGCCATGTAAGCATAGGCTCATTCTTTTTAATTATCATTCAGTACATTTATAAGTTCATAGGTGTTTATTAGGCTAATGACCACAAGGGCCTTTTTAAGCCCAGTCATGCATCCCAAATCTCTGACAAGTTCTGCTACTTTTGATAAGTGTAAGCATGGGCCAGTGAGATGAACCATTTACAGGTTGCCTGTGTCCATTAGAGACATAGGTGCCAAACCATGGATAAATTTCCGATTTCTCATCCAATTGTCCAAGTTGCACTTGAATTGGGTTAGGGAGGAACTCTGCTTCACATGGATGGGGAGTCTGTTCCATAGATGGGGTAGTCTCTGGGATACATACCTGTCTGTCCACTAGGTCCTATTTATATCACAGGCAAGGTTTAAGTATTTAGAATGGATAATTCTGGTGCTGTTTGTTTTGTGGATATGCAGGTCTGACAATGCCTGTATGCCAGGCATACATCTCCCCTCAAAAGACCTTAGGAGACTGAATACAGGGATAGGGCCTTGAGGCAGTCTGCATAGGACATATTACTTATGCCCTGTATTCTTTTAGTGAGGAACCTCTGTGGATGTTCCAATTGTTGGATATGCCTAGTTCATGGTCTTATATCCCACATTTCATGTTCCTTAATTCTGTCTTTTTTCCTGTGTTTTATTTTTTCAGATATATGTCTTATTTTATAAACTTACTGATATTCTTCAATCATGCTATCAAACTCCATTTGATAACGACAGCTCTCATATGATACAAGGCTTCATAATTTGTTTTGTCACAAGAATGAATATTTACATTTGTCCACTGGCATGCACTTTCTGTTCCACTTTTTTCTTTAAGGCTGATCTGAAAGATTGTTGCTAACAGTTCCTGCTTTTGTATTTTTATGCATTTTTCCTACTGCATTCTTAGTTTTGTCCTTCCTACCTTCTTTAATAGACATACTTTCTCATGTTTCACCTCAAATATTTGTGTCCCTTTGACTGCAAGGTCTACACCAGTCTTGTTCTTCACCTTGCCTGTTTCTGTGGCTGAGTCTTTATTTCTTGGTATTGAATTACATGTTTTACCTTTGTAATAAGCTGCTTGTCATCTGTGTTGGGAAAGGTGAAGGCTTTGAGCTAATTGTTACCATTTAAAATTTAAAAGACAACTTATTTTAAAAATATGCAGTAAGCTGTCTGCTTGTTTTGTTGTTTTGTTAATTTTTGACTAATCAGAGGCAGTGTACATTTATTCTTGACAAGGAGGAAGCTGGTGCTGTAGAGTCACTATTTATAACTCCTACATTGTGTGTGTGTGTGTGTGTGTGTGTGTGTGTGTGTGTGTGTGTGTGTGTGTGTGTGTGTGTGTGTGTGTGTGTGTGTGTGTGTGTGTGCGTGTGTGTGTGTGTATGTATGTGTATATTCAAAATAATCTTTGTCAGTCTTCAGTAACTGCTGGTAACATTGGAGTGAAAGGTAATGGGCTCATTCTGAAGTGGATGAATTCCTGGACAGCTAGTGAATATAACTCTGATCTGTAGCTGTGCAGTGTGAAGCTTATATGGGTTGGCATGCCTTAGACATTACCCAAAGCAGTAGTGCACATTTACCATATACCCTTAAGGTCAAGTTCCCTTTGTGATTTAACAGGTACTGATGATGAGAGTTAAACACCCATCTTGTTGGCTCAGTTGCATGCTCAAATATTGACAGCAGCACAGTGTAAGCTAAAACCCTTATCTCCTCTCTCTCATATATAAATGGGTGGCAGGAGGTGGAACTATAAGCCTATTCATCAGAACTTACTTTCCTTTACAATACTTATGTTAGACCATGCATTCATAAGGCTTTGAACATAACAAGGAGAAAGGCAGTCAATTTGCATACATTAAGAGGAACAGTATTCTGTAAGTTAATTATGAGAATTGTTACAGTATGACCAAGGCCACAAGTCAGGTACAAATCATTAAGTTTATAGCAGCTACATGTAACCATTATATTAGACATTCACCAAATCTGAAAAGCAAATCAGATGTCGAAGTCATATATGTAGGACAGCATTTGATGTTGCCATCTTACAGCACTTGTCTGTCTTATAATAGTCATTTTTTTCTGGTATAGATATGGCCTGTGGTTTTCTTCCACATCCAAAGATGTGCATATAGGTAGAGCCACAGCCAGCTGATTTGGTGTTTTGAGCAGTTCCCAAACTGGCACCCCCCCATCCCAAAGTAGAGGACCCAAATAAAAACAGAATTGTAGCAATGGCAAAGGAACTACTCCTAGTATCTTGTTTTTTTTTTGCAGCTCCTTACATTGTAATATCAGAGTATATTCCATTTAACCACCCATGATATCAGCCACAGCTGCTTAAAGGAATGCCACTATTATATCCACAGCTGAATGACAACTCTTCTGAGGTGCCAATCAAACCCTCTGTCTGCTTTCACCCGGAGCAGTAGGCTGCTTTCCCCACCCTAGCTATCGTACTTCATATAGGTGAATTGCTGGTGTGTATCTTGCTCATGAATGTGTTTCTATGATGAATGTTAAGTTTCCATGTACTCTAAGATGAACCAACATGCTATCAGGAATTGTTTCCTACCTTTTGCCTGCTGCTTGCCAGAATGAACTTCATGTATTCATGACACCAAAATAAATAAAATAGGAAATGTAAACAGTTCCATCCATCCATTCACAATGCCTTTTTCTTTGCTCACGGGGTCTGGGTGGCAGAAGGAATTTAAGAAAGTTGTCCATCACTTCATGTGACCTACTGAAGGTGAATGCTGTTGCAAAAAGTTATGAGGTACATGTATGCCAGAAAACTGTTTAAGCAATTTTGCTGACTGAAAATGTTAATAGCTTGCAGTAAGATTTTATAAATGCAGTTAGTTAAATTAGTTAAGGAGTGCTGGAGGCAAAATGGACAATGTGACATAGGTGCAGGATTTTGTCCTAGTATCTTGTACAAGAGTAGTTTTAGTGACTCCTGTGTCACCATTTTTGGGTTTCGTTTGATTGGGGTTTGCTGAAAAGTAATTTCATTGGATATACCACAGACAGTATTGTTTGATGGAAATTCTCTGCTGCCATTAGAAATTCAGGACCACTGGTTTACATTTACACATGCCAGTAACCACATTTATGAATGTTAGTTCCACACCTAGGCCTGCAATTATAAGAGTTTACACACTGATAGTATCATAGTGTTATATACATCTCCATGTACACCTGAAATCAAAACTGAAGACTAGGTCTTTAAGCTTTTATTCAGTCTATATCAATGAAGCAGAAAATTGTCATTTGAATGCTGACATTGCTACTTAAATAAATCTAATTCACGTCTGACTACAAAAACAAGGACTGCTATTTTAATCTTGCAGTACAAGAGTATTGCAACAACTGTTCCATCAGATTTTTAAAATAATATTTTCTAAAGGTCAACTTATCTCCTGGCCACATATGCAGCAACATTGAAATTTCCTTGGCCAAGGAATAAAAAGATTCTATCATTAAAAATACAAAAAATAATAATAAGGACATCTTGCAAGCCTGTAGGGTTTTCGCAGAGAGAAGAAGGCATTTTTATCAAGTGGAAATCATCAGATTTTAAGCAATATCTCTAATCTGCTCCCACCCCTTTCCCTTCACATCAAGGCCTTTTTATCTTCCAATTTTGCATCTAAAGATGAGGTGAATGCCATTAGCTCGATTCAACCTCAAGTGTAGTCAGATGTGCCTGTGATTTTTGAAAAGCACTGTCTAAGGTCACATTAAAATGTATAAGAGCTTTTCTATTCTTGAAAAGGGAGGGCTTATTATCCAACTGCAATGTGGGGGAGCAATGTCACCGGCCGTAGACTTGGATAAGAACAAAAGCAACACCAAGGTTTCAGTCTTTTGTCAGAGAGATTCTTTGGTTTCTTTTCATTCGGCCCCAAGGCAAAGCTTCATACACTGTAGACTGTAAACTTAGGTCACTTAAAAAAACAGAAAAAAACAAGTTTGACTTGCTTGCTTTAGCTTGTGTTGACTTCTGGGTTAACCCTTATAGTCTGTTAAACAGCATGCTTTAATGTGCTAATTCTATAAAAATGATATGCCCATCATAAGGCTGAGTAAAATTAGCTGTAAGCAACATATTCAAATGACACAGTTCCCATCCTGCTAAACAGAAGACTTTTCCAGAGGCATGCTAATTTGCAAAGAGATTCTACTGTCACAGCAGGCATTGAAAAGCCATCTTCCAGGTTTAGAATGATTAGAGTATTAACGTTAAGACTCTGGGTTATCCTTTACAAATAATGCGCACTGCTAAATGTTGGTGTAAAAATGAACCAGACAATCATATTTCATGTGAAGAAGGAGAGCCTTTCCAGGCACCACATACTTATTGGATATCAGTGATTCAGATCGTCTTCCTTTGATTTGTTTGAATCTACAACCTACTATCCAAACTCAAAAACACACCTTGTCAGTAATCTAGGCCTTATAGTGGAAACAGATCAAGGCATACATTTCATAATTTCAACTCTGATGGGAGTGTTTCATATTTTTTCATTAAAGGTGACATCTCGCATGTGTGCACATGTGCCCAGACAAACAGAAATCCATGCACGCACGCATGTGCACACACACACACACACACACACACACACACACACACACACACACACACACACATGCTCACATGCACACCATACACATGCTCACCCACACACATACGTATACACACACGCACACACACACACACACACACACACACACACACACACACACACACACACACACACACACACACACAGAAACATATATATGCATCAACACAAATCTGCACGTGGAACACAGTACTCAACCCAGCTGCTTCATTACAATTAAACCATATATTCCTGAAAGCATTTGTTGCTGCTATGCTCTCAGTTTCTGCTTGTATTAGTTTATGTCCTCTGATTTTGCTACTTTTATTTGCAAGTTACAACCTGCGCTGCTTCTCCAAGTGTTCGCCCTTACAAGTCTGAGGTGTGGTCTGTGTGTTTCCAAGAGAAGAAACCTTTTTGTAGATGCAGTTAGATGTATCAAGGCTTCTAAGTAATGCTACCATTGTTTGAAAAGCTGCTTGTTTTAACCCATCAAGAACTGTTTGATAACCACTAATACATTAATGCATAATATTAATATTGAAGCCATAGTGCCACTTTATTTGGCACTTATCAGGTCCATCATTCAGTATAATGCCTCCTTCGGGATGTACCTGACCAGACGTATGCAACAGCTGGAATGCCCAAAAAGCATTCATTACCAGGAGAATCCAGGTTATAAGCACATCTTTATATTCAGTCTCCTACAAGTTACTAAGAGGTTATCTATGCCTGGCATCCTCAGATCCAGCTTTGGCAGACATTTTGCACATCTGCAAAATGAACAGAATCAGAAGCACTAGATCCAAGGATTTAAATTTTTCTTGTGAAATAAATAGGACTTGTTGGCATCACAGATATGTGTCTCAGAAGATCCTAATGCTGTGGAACAGCCTCCCGATCCATGTGAAACAGATTCCATCCCTAACTTAAGAGTGACTTTGACCAATGGACGAAAAATTGGAAATTCACCTTAGGTCTGGCCCCATGTCTCTGACAAGCAGAGCCAGACAGTAACTATACCCAAACTAACAACCCCATCACACACACACACACACACACACACACACACGCGCACACACAAACACACAACTTGCAGAAATGTCCTAATTACTAAAGAAACTAAAGAAAAGCCCTCAGGCTTTGTGCCCAGTGAATGACGCACAGCTACAGTTGTCCCACTCCACAAGGGGGATCCACCTTGGATCCCAGGAACTACCACCCCATCAATCTGATAAGCCTGATCTGCAAGGCCATGGAACTTATAAACAAAGTCATTGGCAACCTTAAAACACTGGAACCCACCCAGTTTGGGTTCATGAAGGGCTAATCTTGTCTCCTGAACCTGATTGACTTCTTCAAATCAGTCTCCAGTGCTGTGGATGAGGGTGAGGCAGTCCACACAGCCTATCTGGACCTCACCAAGGCCTTTGACACCATCCCCCACTCTGGAATCACAGATAAACTTATTAAGCTGGGCATTAATCCCTACGTCACTTGGTGGGTTGCCAACTGGCTTACTGACAGAACCCACACTGTAAAAGTAGCTGACTCCAAATCCAACTCCAAGCAAGTGACAAGTGGAGTATCTCAGGGTTCAGTCCTGGGACCTCTCTTGTTTGGCATCTACTTCTCTGAAGCACAGGCCAACACTAAGGGACTCTGGCTAACAACATTTGCAGATGACTGTAAACTGGGAGCCATTATTGAATCCCCAAATGATATGGATACTCTACAAAAGGGCCTTACAGAAACAGAGGCTTGGTGCCAGAGCCATGGGCTCAAGCTCAATGCCAAGAAATGTATAGTTATCCCCTTTGGGGAAAAAACATGTACCCATGAATTACCACATAGATGGCAGTACACTAAACACTGAAAGTGTAATAAGAGACTTAGGGACACAGGTGGACAGTGGTCTCACCTTCAATAACCACATCACTACAACAGTCAGGAAGCCCTTCTATGTGGCACACCTCATCACTAAGGGCTTTTCATCCAGAAACAAGGAGGTCATTGTCCCACTGTACTCACCCCTCATTAGACCCATTATAGAATACAATGCCCCATTTGGTATGTACCTCTCAAGACATCTGCAGCAACTGGAAAGGCCACAGAAATACCTCACTAAAAGATTCACAGGCCTAAATCAGATGCCCTATGTTGACCACCTTAAAAAACTCCAGCTATACTCTGTCGCATATCATCTACTCCTAGGCGATCTCTGCTTAACATACAAGGCCATGTCAAACCCAGAGCTGTTGGACATGCTACACTTAAAGAAATCCCAATCCCTCAAAGCCACACACTCCAGGGATCTAAACTTTGTCATTACAATAAACAAAACATGCTGGAGGGATAGGTTCCTGACCCAGAGACTCCTCAGACTCTGGAATAGGCTGCCCATGCATGTCAAGCAAAGTGCCTCTTTGGCCCTCTTCAAAAGGAACCTTGATGATTGGCTGGGAGAAAAAAAATTCACCCCGGGGATCACGTCAGTCACCCTGCTAGACAGGGGTCCAGGAAAGTAAATAGTGAGGGAAGAAATAGCCAGGGAATTGTTATAGATAGACTTGTATAGGCCCTAGGGCCGATAACCTAGTACCAACCTATGAGCCTATGAACCTATTAACATACTCCCTCCTAATAAACACCCATGATACATCGAGACACAACTGGGTTGTTAGCCTAGAATATACCTTTGAACAAATGAACATATATATGGTGGCTCTGACCATTTAGTGGAGTGTAATAACTGCTGATCTAGTATTAATTTCGAAAGTTTCAATATCTATGTTCTTCTAACTAGCTAAGCTTTCTTAAGATTTCAAGGTTGTGACAAAAAATGGACAAAGGCAATAAAGCACAGAGTCCTCTCATTAGCTACCACAATTGTATGTGTTGTGGTTATGAGAAAGTAATTTAATGTAAGGAAAGCATATAAGAGGTTGGGCAACATGAAACCATGGAATGTAGCTGTTTTAGTATAAGCGTTGCCTGTTTATGATATGCCTTGCCAGTGATTGGTATATGCAATGGAAGACATGATATGGAAGCCAAACATGTACTCCCTGCCCAGGATAACCCCAATAAGTTTTGCAGACTTATAACTTGATTTGATGATATAATAAGGAGATCTGGAGCAGGTAAAAAGATGTTGATTTATATACAGACAGCATGCTGAAGATAAGACTGTACAGCTACTACAGAAAGTGTTGGATGGGTATAGTACTACCACAGTGTTTGCAGACTTCAAGTTCTTACACAAAGATGAGTTGAGCACAATGCCACATGGAAGGGCTCATGCACTAGCACATGGAAGAAGGGGATATACCCAAACATATTTGAATGATCTGTCTTCATGTTAACTCCAAAATCATTTGGGTAGTAACTTTAGATAGTCCTACGGCAAATAAGGAATTTCTAGCTGATAGTCTCGTATGTCTTTGACAAGAAGCAATTATCAACAGCATTGTCACAAATATATTCAGCACATAAACACTCTGTTATATAAAGGAAAATTGCATCCCTTCCATAACCATTGTGAAATCTATGCCAAGGGTCATTTAGTAAGGAGAGAATTTATTTTCAATGATAAAACTGAAAGAGTACACATTTTGATGTGTTTTTCACCTCCAGTCTATGTTGAAATTTATCCCATTTTCTCTTACTGCACATTTGCTCCCCACCTTCTCAGTATTTAAGGTCTATATCACTTTGTCAAAACCCACATCAGTGAATACCTCTTCATTGAACACCTACTAATCGAAGCTCCTAATCAGTGAATGGACTTTTCAGTGAATTTATTCCTAGGGTAAACAATGGTTGGCCACTATCTGGAATTTGCCCTTTTCTCCACTGAAGTGTGATCTCAGAGTTGGTATATTTAGTTAGAAAAGGTGGGGGGGGGCTGTGCCCCCCCCCACCTGGATAGGTGTTAAGTTTTATGATTTTGTTCACATTCGCTAGAGTGGCCTATTGTTGGTTTGCCCTAGGAAAAAAATTGCTGAAAAGTCCATTCTCTGATTAGGAGCTTCGACTAATAGGTGTTCGACGAAGAGGTATTCACTGATGTGGGATTCGACAAAGTGACATAGACCCCAGCATTTGTAGATGGGCATCTGAGAAAAGTGAAATAAGATTAATAGAACACTGTTGTCATACAATCACAGAGATGCCCCTGGTGTTTAAATCATGTCTCCTTACATGGTAGCTGTCAAGCACACTTGACAAAATGATATTCTGTTACATCTTTCCCAAAGCCTGTGTATGGGATCCATATATGTACAGTGAAGGTTATCATGGCCAGCTCATATACCTGTCCTATAGGCTGAATTCTTCACACCCATTCTGCAGTAAGTGTTGGTACTCAAAAGGGATACACCCAGCAGTTCCAGCACAGAAAAAAATGTAAATTACTGTAAAAATGTCATATTTGTACATAAATGTTGTACGTGTTAATATTGCATTTTTGAATCTCTGAAGGACTGTCAATCTATTTTTTTCTGCAAGATTCTTCCAATGCTAAGACAGAAATTGGTCAGTTGTGATCAGTGCTCTACTCCTGTTACCAAATCAAATAAATAAATTCATAAATTGCCCTCCCAATTCCACAGTCAACTGTTGACACTTCCACACCTTTGATCACTAGCTGATCTTAAGTTACCCAGCCCAGTCAAGACTTTATTTCTCTATGCCATTGATCCAAAAAGTGCACACATTTTTCTAAGTTTTGAAAGATAACACAGACAATCACACCAGGAGTAGTTTGTTCCTAAAGATGAAAGACCACCCTTATTTAATGGGATTATGATTGTTGACATTCAGAGTTTACAAAACTGCTTTTCAAGTGAACAGCAGTTTTTAAAAACTGGCAATGGAAAGGAGGTTGATGGACTGATCATACTAAAAAAAATTATGCTGGCAAAAAATCAGCAATTATTTAATCTTTACCAGAATTATTTTGATAAGGGTAACATTCGCACTTGAACAGTGCTGAGACTGATAGGACTTACCAGTTTCGTTGCACAAATTAATAGCTGTGGTAGAAGTAATGTCTGTGCTCTTAGGATATATAATGTCAAAAGCAACAATGAATGTTTCAGCAATTTCTGCAAAACTCAAGGTGGGAAAGGGAGGGGTTTGTTTTTTTCTGTCTGAGTAACACCCTTCATTAAAAGGGTGTGAATATAATTCCTGACCTCTCTAAAGAGATTATAAATTGCATTTTTTGTTTGTTTTTACAGTAGTGAAGCCACATTTTATCTCTCTGGAACATCTGTACCGTAGTCTCTACTCTAACCCAGCATAACCACATTGAGATGGCTTTGGGCTGAATGTAGAATATCTGCAAGTTAATCTGTAGTATGAACCAGCATAACAACTTGAAGATGGCTCAGGGGTATTAGCTTAATCTGTAGAGTGACCCAGTATAATGACCTAGAAATGGCAATGGTCTGTCTTGGGACATGGTGTTACCCAGCTTAATGACCTGGAGATAGCTTTGGCCTGATTAATATCTGTACCTTAATCTGTTCTGTGACCCAGTACAATGACCTGGAGATGGCTCTGGGCTGTCTATGGAATATCTGCACTTTAATTGGTAGTATGGAACATCTGCACCATAATCACTAGTGTGACACAGCATAATGACCTGGAGACAACTTTGGGCTGTCTGTGGAATATCTGTACCTTAATGTGTACTATGACCCAGTATAAAAATATGGAGATGCCTCAGGGCTAAGTGTTGAACATCTCAACCTTAATTTGTACTGTGACCCTGTATAACAATCCAGAGATGCCTCAGGGCTATGTGTAGAACATCTCTACCTTAATCTGTACTGTGACCCAGCATAATGGTCTATAAATGCCTGTGGTCTATCTTGGAACATCAGTACCTTAATCTGTAGTGTAACCTGGCATAATCTGAGCTAACTGTAGAACATCTATACCTTAATGCCTTAATCTGTACTGTGACCCAGTATAATGACCTGGAGATAGTTCAGGGTTGTCTGTGGATATCTGTACCTTAATAGGTAATGTGACCTAGTGTAACAACCTGGACATGGCTCAGGGCTATGTGCAGAATATATCTACCTGACCTGGAGATGTCTCTGGGCTGTCTGTGGATATCTGCATCTTACTAGATAATGTGACCCAGTGTAACAAACTGGAGATGGCTCAGGGCTATGTGCAGAATATATCTACCTTAATCTGTACCGTGACCCAGTATAACGACCTGCAGATGGCTCAGGGCTATGTGCAGAATATATCTACCTTAATGTGTACTGTGACTCAATATAATGACCTGGAGATGGCTCTGGGCTATCTTGCCTGGACTAAATTTCTGAGGAATGACAGAAATCAGTGTTTATATATGTAAAATCTGAAGGATATACTAGGTGGACGTAACTCATGTATTTTTAATAATTTAATTTATTAGGGAGCTTGTACCACACTTAATCCCCGACTCCACATACTTAAGCCATGCTAGGTGCAGGGACTTTATCAGGGCACTAGTCACCCCCCTTGCAAATAGAATCGATCTGACTAGCAGTCTGTATATTTTTCCATCATTTTAGCTGTCCAGCTCTCCAACTATCTACCTATTTGTTTACCTATTTAATAGTGTTTACATGTTTTAAATGTTTTCCATTGCAGTAGCATTACTACAGTAATATCTGTTCTGTAGTGCCTTTAAGTAGAGACTGATAATTATGATAAGTAAATAAATGGTACAGAGTTGTACAAAATCAGAAACATTTTACTATAGAGCAGTTTGACGGTGCAGTCAGAGAAGGAAGACTTTACACATTCTAGTGGAGGAATAAGGGACGTGTGTGTAATTGTGGCACAGTCTTGTGGTTTGAGTTCCCTGGTGGAGGCCAAGGAAACAACTAAAAAGTGCTCTTTGAGGGTGGGCAAGGCATCCTACTAATGTCAGCTCCTTGCAGAAGTGAGGGGAAGTTTATTGCTGGCACCAATTGGATATCTTACCCTAGGGTATTATTGTATGTAAGCAGGGGCAGAGAAAAAAATAGAAAACACTACCCAGCAACAGAATGATGATGCCCCAGGGTCCTTGATCTCCTCACTGACCCTGGACATGGGTCAGTTAGAGTTTGGGGGAAGTTAAGGTGGATCTGGTGGACCTGATAGATGAGGAAATTAACTGCGGACAGCTGATAGTCAGCTGTGGGGAACAACAAAAATACACTAGAGCTGAATGTTTGACTAAAGATTAAGAATGCTGACATTTGTTCAGTTGTGAAAAAGGGTGCACCCTGTGTAAATATAGCATGCTAATGAATGCAGCTGTGCTTGGCAGTCACTGCAACTCTTTACATACACTTATGCTGAGTGCTGGGTTCTGCAGTTTTGCCCACAATCTCCTGTGGTTTCTGAAGAAGGAATAGATGATGTGCTTCATGGATTTTGCCCAGGTACCAAACATAAAATGTAGACAGCTGGTCACTGATGGTGGCAACAAAGAGTGCCAGCTGCTACAGTGTTGCCAGAAACTTATAAGCAGATCTAGTCAAGTATGTTTTCTGTGCCAGAGATTGTATCTGGTCTAATAGATAATCTAATTAGCTGTGTCAGTCCAAATAACTGTATTGTAGGATGTGAAAATAAATTCTATTCTAAACATTTCTAAAATCAATAACTATCAGATCTGTTAAGAATAAAAGAGATGACTACCTGGGAAAGCTCCTTGCCTGCCATGGAAATATGTTATATAAGGAAATGGGGACACAGTCATGTAAGGATGAATTACTGTAAAACATGTTTGCCTTCTGTTCTTGTGCTAGTTTTGAATGCTGCAACGGCTGTTGTGTATTTAGTCATTTAACTTAGTATTCAAGCAATCTTTATTGGGGTTTCTCCTTTCATCATGAACACAGGTCTACTTTTGGCATCCTCTTGTTTACTGGCATTGGATGAGTGATATATCTATCTATGGGAACACTTTCTAAGCTTGAATTACTGAAATTCCGAATTTCAGTATCTCGAGGTCATAAAGTGGGATCGGATGATCGCAACCCCAGAAGTGCGAAATTCAAAATCTCGAATGTGGGAGATTTTGAATTAGCAGTCCTGGTGTTGCTCTGTGATAGAAAGATAGATAGATAGATAGATAGATAGATAGATAGATAGATAGATAGATAGATAGATAGATACATTGAACATGCTACCTAATTTAATGGGAGAAATGTCACTGAGTTGTTAAAGTGTGCTAATCTTGCATAGATAAGCCTGGCTGTTTAAGTGCTTATGTAGATGCATAAATATGCTATTTGATTGTCACTCTGTTGTTATTGCTGTACTTGGTGTATTTATTAGATATGCTTTATGTTTAGTATGATTCAATAAAACTAAGGAAGGAAAAGACAATTAAGCTGGTAGATTCTGTCAAAATCTTGATCAGTGTGCAGTGGAATTCTTCCAAAAGGAACCTTTTTTAAAACACGCTATCCAAAAGATAAAAATAAAAATGCTGGCCATCCCATTGCTCCTCTGTACAGTTTATTGAGTTTCCTTATTAGTGCTTTTATCCAGTAAACTTTAACAGGAAGGATTTTATTGAATGAGATTACATTTAGTGGGATCATCCGATCCCTCCACTTTATGACCTTGAGATACTGAAATTCGGAATTTCAGTAATTCAAGCTTAGAAAGTGTTCCCATAGCTAGATATATCACTCATCCAATGCCAGTAAACAAGAGGTACTTCAGAAAATGGGGGTGCAGTGGAAAACTGCTATTGCCATTGGAGGTTAATTTAACTGACTCTGTATAATGATTGGTCCAGATTAGCTGTCACCCTGAATGGAGGGAAAGGCTAGTCTTCAATCTGAATTGGTGGTATGATTGGTCCAGACTAGCTCTCAACCTGATTGGAGGGAAAGGCATGTCAATTTGTTGTTATTTTCCAGAAACTCCCTTATGAATGGAGCTATTATCATAATTATATTCATGCTGTAATTCTTATTTTTGTTTTTTTTTTTTTTTTGTTTTTCTGTTTTTTTTTTTCCAAAAAAGTCAAAGATGGCACAAGTGATATCAATAAAGACCACAGAAGTGGAACATGGGAACCACTGGGCCTTGTGTGTTTCCTTTTTTTTCTGGGACATGGTGCTTAAATAATGATGTGTTTTGCTTCTGATGGGATGCCCAGTGTTCCTTTAAGAGTTCAAGTTCAGCTGATCAGAATGAATCATGACATAGAAAATAGTACTTAGCACAGTTTCCTGCAATTGGCTTGGAAAGTCAACACACTGATATAGGAGCTGCTTGGATTAATGATTTGGTAAAATGTTTACAATGTAAATGCCATTATGACTATGGCAGAATATCTGTGGAAGGCTTGTTTTTTGCTAAACTCTGAGATTAAACAATGGGCCAAATTCCAAAAGAGTTGCTCCCAGTGTAAGACTGCCCAAATTCTGAAAGACTTGTTCCCAATCAAAGCTTGCCCTGACTCTGAAAGAGTTTCTCCCAGTGTAAGACTGGCCTGATTCTGACAGACTCGCTCTAAGTGCAAGTGGATTATTTTGGTATAAGGCCTATCTATACACAGGCTTACTCCAGGAGCCAGATTCCAAAAGACCTGCTCTCAGTGTAAGTGGTCACTTACAGTGAGACTAAGTGTTTTGGAATCAGGGCCATTATGTACTGGATTCTCCAAGTCAAAGTCAGTTGGCCTTTCCATGTTACTACTCTCATCTGAAACTTTTGTTGTGAATAGTTTTGTAATCACACCATAAGTGTTCACAATTGGATGCTCAGCTGCTAGAATTCATGTTGCTGTTAATTACTATATTTTCCTCTCCAAGAGTCTTGTTTTTCTGATTCAACACTCAAAGAAGGTTTTTCCCTACTACTTTGCCTCTTCATACCACAACTTTGTTTACCATTCACCATTAATTTATTACTGTTTTTTCCTAATCCAGACTGTTTTGTCCTTCTTTTATAATTAGTCAGATAATTTTTCATAGTGACATCTCTGCATTGTAAGGATCTGCCCTCTCTATTTGGCCTTCTATACTCTGTCTCATTTTGATTCCCTACCCTGCTCCCAATTCTTACCCGCCCCAAACTCTGTGTTTATTTCAAGATAAAATTCTTCCCAATGCACTTCTTTCATCAGTATTACAGCTCCCCTCCATCACATTAAAAGTACCTACACCTATATTCCTTTCTCTCTTACTTGTCCATATATTCCTAAGACCTAACATTATTCCAACTTTCCCCTCCTCAACTTTCCACATATACTATCATAATTATTACTATCTCTTAATTATAGGCAACTCAGGGTATGTTGCAGTCCTTTATGGCTTCCACAATAACATTAGCCACATCTCTCCTACACTCTGTATAGAAAGCCTGAGTTATATAAGCTTAGTCTGAAAACTACCTATCACCTGACTGCCTCCTACCTATCATACGCAGGGCTGTTTCCATCCCCTACGTACCTTTTCCTGTTTAGATTTATTTTCATTCTTCTTCTTCTAAAACTAGTGCAATAATATTATGACTTTACTTTCCTTACTAGTTATACTACCATAACAGTAATTGCTCATCTCACATCCTGTTCTCACCAATTGTATCTACACTATCTTCCACCATAGGTTCATAGGTTCATAGGTTGGTACTAGGCTATCAGCCCTAGGGCCTATACAAGCCTAGCCATAACAATTCCCTGGCTATTTCTTCCCACATTATTTACTTTCCTGTACCCCTGTCTAGCAGGGTGACTGACATGATCCCTGGGGTGAATTTCCTTTCTCCCATCCAATCATCAAGGTTCCTCTTGAAGAGGTCCAAAGAGGCACTCTGCTTGACATGTATGGGCAATCTATTCCAGAGTCTGGGGAGTCTCTGGGTCAGGAGCCTATCCCTCTAGCATGTTTTGTTTATTGTGATGACAAGGTTTAGATCCCTGGACTGTGTTGCTCTGAGGGACTGGGATTTCTTTAAGTGTAGCATGTCCAACAGCTCTGGGTTTGACATGGCCTTGTATGTTAAGCAGAGATTGCCTCTGAGTAGACGATATGCGACAGAGTATAGCTGGAGTTTTTTAAGGCGGTCAGCATAGGGCATCTGCTTTAGGCCTGTGATTCTTTTAGTGAGGTATTTCTGAGGCCTTTCCAGTTGTTGCAGATGTCTTGAGAGGTACATACCAAATGGGGCGTTGTATTCTATAATGGGTCTAATGAGGGATGAGTACAGTGGGACAATGACCTCCTTTTTTCTGGATGAAAAGCCCTTTGTGATGAGGTGTGCCACATAGAAGGATTTATTGACTGTTGTGGCGATGTGGTTATCGAAGGTGAGACCACTGTCCACCTGTGTCCCTAAGTCTCTTATCACACTTTCTGTGTTTAGTGTATTGCCACCTATATGGTAATTCATGGATACATGTTTTTTTCCCAAAGGGGATAACAATACATTTCTTGGCATTGAGCTTGAGCCCATGGCTCTGGCACCAAGCATCTGTTTCTGTAAGGCCCTTTTGTAGAGTATCCACATCATTTGGGGATTCAATAATGGCTCCCAGTTTGCAGTCATCTGCAAACTTTGTTAGCCAGAGTCCCTTAGTGTTGACCTGTACTTCAGAGAAGTAGATGCCAAACAAGAGCGGCCCCAGGACTGAACCCTGAGGTACTCCACTTGTCACTTGTCTGGAGCTGGATTTGGAGTCAGCTACTTTTACAGTGTGGGTTCTATCAGTAAGCCATTTAGCAACCCATTGGGTGACATGGGGATTAATGCCCAACTTAGTAAGTTTATCTATGATTCCAGAGTGGGCGATGGTGTCAAAGGCCTTGGCAAGGTCTAGATAGGCTGTGTGGACCACCTTACCCTTGTCCATGGCTCTGGAGACTGATTCAAAGAAGTCAATCAGGTTCAGGAGACAAGATCGGCCCTTCACAAACCCAAACTGGGTGGGGTCCAGTGTTTGAAGGTTGCCAATGTCTTTGTTTATAAGTTCCATGATAATACGCTCCATGGCCTTGCAGATAAGGCTTGTCAGACTGATGGGACGGTAGTTTCTGGGATCCAAGGTGGATCCCCCCTTGTGGATTGGAATAACTGTAGCTCTGCGCCACTCAGTGGGCACAAAACCAGAGGTGAGGCTATGATTAAACATGACACTTAGGTGAGGTGCCAGTTCATATTGTAATTCATGTAGTACACAGCCCAGGATGTCATCTGGTCCCATGGATGCTGTATTCTTGGCTTTAGAGAGTGCGTTTTGTACCTGTGTGGCGGTTATTACTGGAATTTGGCAATCTTCCGGTATTGAGATAGGCCATTTAGGGGGTGAGAGGGGGGTGAAGTTGGCACTGAATCGATCTGCCAGGATATTGGCAATATCCTTTGGATCAGTATATTTAATGCCATTCTGTTTTAGCTCAGAGCAGATCTGAGCATTGCCATTTAGATTCTTGACATAGTTATAGAATGCTTTGTGGTTGTCTTTGGAATCTTTGGCAATTTTATTTTCGTAACTAGCTTTGGAGGATTTTATGAGGAATCTCAGTTTCTTACTGAGGCTAGTAAGGGAGTTTTTTGCATTCTGGGATTTTCCTCTTTTCTGCAAAAGTTTCTTCCTTTTGTTGTAAAGTTTGTTTATGGCAGGGGACCACCAGATTGGCTTCCTTTTTTTGGATGAGAGCATTTTGGTTCTATTTGGGATGGCACGATTCATGCAATGAGTGGATGTGCTCGTACAGTGCCTTAGTGTAGGATTCAGCAGTTGAACTTTCAGTTCCCATCTGCATGGGTGTCATGAAGTTTGTCACTTCTGACTTGAGTAGCATGAAGTTGGCTTTGGAGAAGTTTTTTATGGTGGTTTCTTTACTGGGGGGTGGGGGTGGGATGTGGACGTTAAGGGTGATTAGCTTATGGTCAGACCTGACTAACGAGGGGGTGACCATAGGTATGGAGCATTGATTTCCCATGTTGGTAATGACCAGGTCTAGGATACTGGAGCCCCTGGTGAGACTATGGATTAGTTGATCCAGGGCGTTGGAATTTATGAATTCCAAGAAGCGTTAGCAAAGGTGTTGGGACATGAGTAGTTTTCCCAGTTAATGGCAGGGTAGTTAAAATCACCCAGTATTAGGGTGTTTGGTTCTATCTTAATATTTTCCAGTATGTTTAGAAAGGTGTAGTGAGAATCTTGGGGTATGGTGGGGGATTTGTAGCAAGCTACAATTTGGATTGCAGTCTTACCTAGTGTTAGTTGCACTTGGAGAATTTCAGACACATTGTGTTGGCCAACTAGCCTGGTGGTGTGAATAGCCTTGGTGAATATTGACACTCCTCCACCTTTAGTGTTTCGGTCCTGGTTTGGTGGCCGAAAAGTGTGGTAAGAGTTGTAGCCTGGTATTGCAGGGGTGCTCTCTGGAGCCTTGAACCAGGTCTCAGTTACTGCACAGATATCGATGTTCTCCATTTTTAGGAGTGCCTCGAGAGAGTGCATTTTGAGGTTTAGACTTCTAGCATTGAGTAGCATTACCTTCAGATTTTGCATGTTTGTACCTGTTACGGTGGTGGTTTCGTCCTTTGAAGTTTCCCTAAAAAAGGCACTATAGGGGTGGCAAGAGCCTTACCCAGTAACCTGAATCCCAGGGACGACAGGTGCAGACCATCTCTGGCAAAGCATCGTGGTCTGTCAATCATGTCATCCCAGGCAGACAGATACTGGATCCCCTTTGAATGACACCATAAGCTTAGCCAATTGTTGAAGTCAATCATTTTATCCTTATATTGTGGTATCATTCTGGGAGAAGGCAGGATGCTACTCAGGGCTAGGGTCATACCTGCCTGGGCCACATGATCCGAGAGCTCTTCCATGTCTCTTTTCATGTAGTCCAGGGAGGTACGTTTCAAGTCATTCACTCCAACATGGACAATGACAGAGTCATATTTGTACTTGTTGTGGAGTGACTTGAGTGCATGCGTTATGTGGCGGATCCTGGCACCCGACAGGCAGCTGACTGTAATTTTATCCTTATTCAACCTGATGAGAGGGACATCAGTGTGCTGGACTATAGAGTCACCTATGGCTAAAGTGTTAGGTACATTGTCTTGCCTTAGGGGCTGTTGCTGGGTGGCACACTGGTGTTGTGAACTATGTGACACATTGGTTGTGATTGGTGTTTGTTTGCGTTTCAGCTTCAGAGGTCTTTGTTGCTTGGGCAGGTTACAGTTAAGGGTCTCTGCATATGTGTATTTAGTGTTGCTATATGTGGGTGTTGGTGGTGCAGGTTTAGAAGGGCTATGTGTTGCTTGAGGTGTAGTGTGGGTGTTAACCTTTTCCTTTTGACTGTTTAGCACAATCTTGGGTGGAGAGAGCTTTGCTTCCATTTTGGCTATGTAAGTGCATCTCTCACAGGTTGTAGTGTTGGGTGGTAGGAGGAGAGGGTTGTCTGTGTACATGAGGCAATTGCTGCATTGACCCAGTATGCCCAGATTCACCAGGTGGACAGGAGAAATCACCAGAAGCTGACCCTTGGACATGCCTGGTTTGGGGCTTTTTTTTTTTCTTTGTAAAGTATAGGAGCTGTTTCCTTAGCAAGGTACTTTGCAATTATAGGCTGTTTAGTTCCTACTATTAATTTCTCCTTGTTAACAAGGAGATTTCAGTGTTTGTATGAGTTTAAGGCTTCCTAGTGCTTTCCAGCAGGTATTAGAGAAAGTGCTAGTCACAGGGATGCTTAAAGGTAAGATTGAAAAGAATGCACTCTGCAGTGTGCACTAAAGAAGTTAGATGTGAAAGTAGGTAACTTGAGTTTTACCTGTTTAAAAAGTTAAGGTTTAGGGGAGAGTTACTATTTTTAAAACAGCAAGATGGATTGAAAGGGTGGTCACTTTTGTATTTTGGTACTATGAAATACTGTAGGATGGCCAATAAATTTAAATTAATTGAAGGGGTGGGATTTCAAAAATGATGATTTTGTGATTACTCACATAAGCCAGTGAAAGTAGAGAGAAATGAGATATATGGTCAGATTAACATAAGAGGCGGGCAACTAGAAAGACAGTGGTATTTAACAAAACAACTTAAATGTGTGGGAGGGCAGGAAAAAATTCTGCCTGACTCAGAACAGAGAGAGCTGTGGTCTCTTTTGAAGTTTTAATATGCTGTTAAAACAGAATGCAAGCAAAACACAAGGTAAAGAAAACAATCTACAGTATTCAAAATATAGAAAGGCAATATAGTAATACAAAAAATAAAAGCAAACTAACCTTTCCTTCACAGCAAAGTGTAGCAGAGTCTGGATGAGCCTTTCTGGTACCATCTACCCCTCCATGACCTAACAACACCAACTTCATGCTGTACCTTATACCAAACCAGCTTTAATTACTTTACAACATTCTCCCCTAATAGAAAGACACAACATCTTAAACAAGACTTTAAACTCAAAGTAAAATAGAAAGTGCCCTATAATACCTCTCATTCCACATTGGCTTTACAATAAAGTAGAGATATCCATGCAAACCCTGGTCCTTCTCAACAACCAGTAATCTTAATCAAAATAAATCTAAATTTGGCAAATCTCCACCAAAAGTCCCCTACCCCATTTATTCTTTACATTCAATATGGCAACTTTCAAAGTCTGAGCAACAAAATACCCACAGTCGTTGCTTGGATAGCCCTAACATTTAACTGCAAGTGAAACCTGGCTAAATAAAGAGACCAAACATGATTATATTGTATCCCCGGGTTATAGCATCCCATGATATGAAAAAAGAGACAGCTGGAGTTATTGCCATCATATACAAAAAATAACCTACAACTCTCTCCTCTTATTCTTTCTACCCCTTAAGTAAACTCTTCCAAGACTATTGTTATAATTGCCTTGTATATACCCTTTAGGAGCAATATGCCTACCACTGAGGGGATCTTACCCTGGATATCTTCCAATATTCCATATGAAATGATAATAATCCAAAACTTAAACACTGATTGGCAATCTATAAATTGTACAAACCCCCTCAAATTCTATCAAACCTATATGGCTTTATTCAATTAATAACAACACCTACCGGATACAATTAAAACACCTAAAGTAATTCTATTCTAGATTGGAACAATATCTCTGCTCTAACCAAAATCTTCTCTTTAGGTTTCCTTCCCAAAGCCATAAAAGACCACAATGCAACATTTTAAATGAGACATTGTATCTGTAGCCACAAGCAAAATCAGTATAACCAGTTTAGAACTCTCTGCTCTTTCCAAAACTGTAACTTCTCCAACATTTTACTTTTGCTGGAGTTTAGGTGATGTTCTCACTGAATTCAACATTATTTTCCTCACCACCTTTAACAAAGAAGCCCTACTCAAAACCAAAAGGGTTAAAACATATCCTGTCTAGGAAAACGAAAATAGGCATACAACAAAGAGGCAACACTTGGAAAACCTTGTTAAAAGATAAATCCCAAATTATCTTTCAGGACTATAAGTATCTCAGAAAGCTAACAAAGTGCTAGATAAGACCAGACAAAAAATCTTAATAGCTAATTCAGTAAACAGTTAAAGCTAAAATCTACTGCATTGCCCTAGACAATCGTGTGTTGGGTGCCTAAAATTGGCAGCAGGTGCCGTAGAAAATCCTATCTCTCTATTCTAGTAAACACATCCGTTAGAGAAACCCACTTTGGGGAAAAATCTGTTTTTCTTCCCTTACACAAAGGTGCCAAACCTAGATAATATCATTAATTGTAGACCAACTGCCATCATATAGCCCTCACCAAAAACCCTTGAATGATGCTTTCACTCACGACGTCTTAAATATCTTTACTGATAATTCCCTTCTTCCTCCAACTCAGCAGATTCTGTCTCCACCACAGCACAACCACAGCATTATTAAGCTTAATCAATACTAGTAACCTTCATATGCATTTATTTATTTATTTTATTTTTTATTTTACATTTGTTTACCGGGTAGTGTTCAACTGGGCTGTATTGCCCATTTTCAGCGGAGACCTGAGGAGAAAAGCTCCAGTTACAAATCATTACAGTTATGAAAATGCAGAAATTACATCAGAATGATAGTAGTAGGATACAGAAATTACATCAGAATTAATTGAAAATGAAAAATAAAAATAATGTCATCTTTTTTTTTCCTTGCTCTGTCAATGGCTGTCGATACTGCTTCCCACCAAAAGCAACCAGAAATGTTGTCTCCTGTGGCCAGAACCATACACTGGTTTACTGATTTTGTAGCTATTAAATGAAATGGCAATCTAGATTTTTCTTCTTCTTTTCTTCCATCAGTGTTTCTCAAGACTCTATACTTGACAAATTTCTATTTAATATTTTCATTAAACACCTCCACTTGACGGGAAATGTTCAGCTACGAGGATTTCATTTTCAGTGGAGTCCCATACAGAAAAGCTCCAGTATTTGAAAACATTATCATGAATGCTAAAAAAGAAAAAGAAAATGGATTTGAAAACAGGCTCAGATTATTTGAGAAATAATAATAGAAACATGTTGAACACCATGCATGCACACTACCAAAGTCAAAAAGGCAAATGACTCTATCCTTATTTGCCCTTCCAGTAACTTAAATGTTCTACCTGGTTTGACAACTCACAAATTCTCCTAAACCCTAAGAAAGCAAATTGATCTTATTCAGTTCAAAAAAGCTTTTTTCATCCAAAACCTCATTTTACAATAACTTCAGCCATAACACCACTGTACAGATGGTAATACAAACTAAATTACTTGGTGTAATCATTGATGACCAGCTGATATTTGACAACACATAAAATATGCAATAAAAAACGCATTAATGACCTAACTCATTGCGTAGGGCTAAACCTTACCTGTCAGCCTCATCCAGTAAAACTGTGGCCACTATCTCTTTGCTTCCAAACTCCTCTAGGCCTCTTCTAGTCTCACAAGTCTCCCACCTAAAAGAAAAGTAGAGCAATCTTATAACAAAGTAGCTAAGTTTGCAGCCAATCACCTATATAATACCATTAATTATCTGACCCTAAATTATCTAAAGCAGACAAAATTATCACAACAGCTTACCTACTTCCATGTTGCCACAGCCCGTAATCTCATTAACAAGCCAGATAATTACCCACAGTAAAAAAGAGCATTCAGCCTTACAATCCAAACTGGCCATTACAGTTGGGCGATATGTTTCTCCTTACAAGAATTTTCTACTTAAGAACTCTGCTGGGGCCCCTTTGTAAACTCCACTCTTCAAGGCTTGACACCAACCAACATCCTCCAATCCTTTAAAGATCCCCTAAAGCAACATCTAATAGTACCTGGCTCTGCTCTTGCTCAGCTCCCGGCTAAATGACATTCCTTCTATGTAGCTGCCAAAGCTACCCTGTAGTACGATATGCTGTCTCCTTGTTCCAAAATACCATTTCCTCTCCAAAGACCTTCTTATAGACCCCCCCCCCCAGGTCATTCTACTTCTTCCCTCCTTTCACAGTTTATCCTTAGCTCTCCATACTTGCATTTCTAATGTGTGACACTCCCACAGTATTTTATGTCTCCTTTTATTCACAGCATTCCCCTGAAATGCCTCCATTATTATGTTGACAAGTCCTTGCAATTTGTTTTTCATACTTTTGTTTGTATTTTTAGATAATATTGTATATTTCTGGAGCTCTTATATTTATTATTTCCTTTCCACTACATTAGCTTGAAATGTACATATTATTATGTTGTCAACATTTTGTACATCATTTTCGCATATCATATCTATTTCTTGATAACATTTTATATGACTTGAACTTTTCTCCCAGAGTTTCCACTGAAAGTGGGCTTTGCTGTCATCCAAGTTAAACTTTCTCAGTAAACAAATACAAATAAACAGATAAAATGAATAAATAATAAATAAATAATTTTTAGTGTTGGACGTAGCCACTGCAGTGACAAGCTAGGTTATTTTTTATGCACTTACACATACTTTTAAAACAGACTGCCTGTATAATGAGTCTGAGAAAAAGACTGCCAACAGAGAGCATTTTGAAACATCTTTGTGAATGACAATGACCTTGCCACCCCCTTTGTATTTCCTATTTTCTTTATATGCTGAATGCAGGATTTCATTACCAAAGATGTCTGATCTGAATGACATTTAAATGAGAGCCAAAATACCAGGGCTATAAAGGGCAATTTATCCTTGCACCAAAAGCAGTTTGTTCAGCACTAATTGATGGTCAAAGACTGTTGCTATCCATGCTGGTAGATTAGGATTAAAGTGTGCCGCTTCATCTACAATGCCAGGATATGGCAGTAGTGATTATATCTGCATTTCTCAAATGCCTTTTCACCAATGCATGCTACTCAGAATAAAGCTAATCGCATAACAATCCATCAGAACTCTAGAATGTTTTTAACATGGGTCCTGTTGGGGACAAACAGGCAGGGCCACATTTTTTCATTTTGTCACAGTCAATGTACAGTGCTTTGAAAAGGTATGGTTGGCAGTCTGCGAGTCAACCAACCAGTATTCAATAAAAGGCAACGTAAATTTTATATATATATATATATATATATATATATATATATATATATATATATATATATATGTGTGTGTGTGTGTGTGTGTGTGTGTGTGTGTGTGTGTGTCTGTGTGTGTGTAGATATATATATATATATATATATATATATATATATATATATATATATATATATATATATATATTTCTGTCTATATAGATGGATATATATATAATACAGAGTATATGATCACTTTACATTCATAATAATATTATAACAAAACACATGGTTTCATTGGTTTTCTACAATATTACTCATATAAGAATTCATATTCCAATTAGAAGTTTTGATTTAATATATATTAGTCTACGTGTTTAATTATTAGACATGTTATGGCTGTGATTTATGGTGAGTTCAAGTGTCTCTTTGTCTGACATTACTGGGACACGACACTTCCATGTAGCATTTTTATGGTTCGTGTACCCCAAGTTTTTATATTTCAAATTCATTTGAGTGCTTCTATATGAGAGCTTCACTGTTATATTTATGGTTGGTTTGTGTGTGCTATACCCATCAAGTTTAGCTGGTGGATTTCTGCATAACTTTACATTTGAGTTTGGACATTATTAAAGCCTGATGGGTACAGATTTACGTTCTTTGTATTTCAGTCCCAATGCTTTACTGTTGGATAATTTTGCAAATTTATGATGTATACTACACCATAATGATGTTTTTTAGTGAATATATTTTTGTATTTACAAACCTAAGGAAGGTTAAATCAGTTTGTAAATACATATGCTATATATTTTTGGAGCGGTATGCTATTCACATCAGTGAATATATTTACATGATGTGATATGACAAATTTATTTCCATGTAATAGTTGGCATGAGAAATTTATAACATTGTAACAGTTTATAACATTCTTTATCATTTGTATTAGAACATATGTTCTAATGATAGACGTTTTTACGATCTACAGGGAAATATTAGTTCAACGCATAATGGTGCTTTGATATCCATTTTTGTCATACGTCTAAGTTGGGGTTGATTTTTAAGTTCATATTTTGTTATTAATAGTTTGTGTCTTTATATATTTTATATATGAATATAAAGGTATAGCAAGTATGTGCTTTTGCCCTCATATTTGCCAAACATGATTTTTGTAGCGAACGCTTGGTTACAAACATGTGTTTGTCCTTTCTTATATTATATTGGTTAGTTCATTTAGGGCTGCTAAGTTATTGATAAATGAGTGACTGAAGATATTCAATATTTATGAAATGTTTTAAAAAGTCTCTTTGTAAGCTTCTTAGTTGTATAAGAGCTCTAGGTTCATTGTATATATGAGTAAGTGTTTATTTCATTTTGACACAAATGTATCCACTAGGGGCTGTGTGTTACTATGCAGCTAATTCGAAGGATGTGATGTCATTTTTTAATGTTTTCCGTGATTGGATCTTAGTAACTTTTTAAATGTTTGCCACTAGTATGATGTATGGTCTGATAAAGCTACTTAGTGAAAGCTCTTACGGTCTATAATAAATACACTTTTCTTATATTTTATGCTTGTGATTCTTGAAGCTTTGCCATATTTGTTGACTGCTGCTGTTGTTTTTCTCATTTGGACTTATTCTTATTTTATCAGCGGTCACAACACACTCCTCCTCGGAATGGTTGTTCTGGTGTTTCTTGCACACACACACAAACACACACACACAAACACACACACACACACACACACACACACACACACACACACACACACACACACACACACACACATATATATATACATATATATATATCTATATATATCTATAGGTCTACTTCAGTAGACTGAAATGCCATATCAACGAATTTCAGAATACAGAGACCACTTGTCCGAATTTTAACAAGTGAAACTCCACATTAACGGCGTTTGGAATACCGACAGTCTGAGTTGAGCAGAAAGGGAAATCTACCCACTTCTGCACTGCAGTGTGATCCTGGAGTTGGTATACTTAAGTTACAGGGGGTTTGAGGGGAACATCCCCCCAAGGTGAGGGGCATTAACATTTTGTTTGGAAATTTGTAGTTGTCATTGCATATGATTCCCCACTGAATATTCATGTCAGTGCTGTGGTTACAGACATGAATATTTATTGGGATTTGTTTGTCTTTTCCATTTTGTTTAGTCGGCGGTTTAGTTTAAAAGTTATTTTCTGTGTTTATATTTGTTTGTAGATGGTATATGTGTTTGTTATTTATTATTAATGTTGACGATACTTTTTGGGATAGGTGTTTGTTATTGTTGGAGGTGGTAAGAAGGGCATCTGTTACAATGCATTATGTTGTTATCTGTACTGGTCGGGTAACTGGCAGTCATGTATGTGTGGTTTCAGTGTTTTGAAGTTTCAGACATGTGGTGTCAGTGTTTTGAAATTCATTGATGTGACATTTTGGTCTACTGGAGTAGACACACACACACACACACACACACACACACACACACACACATATATATATATATATATATATATATATATATATATATACATACATATACATACACACACACACACACACACACACACACACACACACACACACACATATATATGTGTGTGTGTGTGTGTGTGTGTGTGTGTGTGTGTATATATATATATATGTGTGTGTGAGGGTATATATATATATATATATATATATATATATATATATATCTAGTTTCACTTCATAATCTCAAAATGCTAAAATCTTGAATTTCAGCATTTCGAAAATATGAAAACGAACCATTCACAATCCCGAAACCCACAATCCCAAATCATACAATCACGAACATACATACACCATACACCACATAACACACACACCATTCTACCCACAAAACACAAAACACACAACCCTACACTACATGTAAGCATGGGGGTAAGCCCCCGTGCACCTCCACACTCCCCCTACTTATATATACCAAGTCCGAGATCGAACATAACAAAAAAAAAAAATCATGCCATGGCATTCTACACTTGCTCGCACACAAATACACATCACATGTACACAAACACCAAAACATCCAACACTCACACTCATACTTACACCTCCCTACCCTTACCCACACATACCACGTACAAAAACACACACATACACTCACTCACCTTCAATTCCAAACACCATACCAGCCAAACACTTCACGTAACTTACCGGAAATGCAAAAGCATGGATTCGAGATATTCGAATTCACTCTTACGCACTTTCGGCATTCTGCATTTTCAGCTTCATGGTCTCGGAATGCTGAAATTCGAGATTTTAGCATTTCGTGATTATGAAGTGAAACTATATATATATATATATATATATATATATATATATATATATATATATATATATATATATTAGTCTACTTCACTTCACTGAAAGCTCACTTCACTGAACACTCATTTGACTGAAACTCATTCCATTGAAAGGTATATGCCCTATTCCCCATTGTAGTGCGATCCCGGAGTAAGTATATATAGTAAGAGGGGGTGTGAGGGGCATAGCCCCCACATAATTTGGGAATATATTGTCTTTTAAAAAGAGTTATTTATTGGAGTTGTAAGTATCCATTTACATGGTTTAAAATGTATAAATAGGTGCCCCCCACACCACCCCTTCCTATATATACTAACTCCAGGATCGCACTACAATGGGGAAAAAGGATATACCTTTCAAAAAAATGAGTTTCAGTGAAATGAGCTTTCAGTCAAGTAAGCTTTCAGTCAATTGTGCTCAGTCTAATGAGTTTCAGTGAAATGAGCTTTCAATGAAGTAAGTAGACCCATATATATATATATATATATATATATATATATATATATATTTATATATATATATATATATATATACATATATGTATATATATATATATATATATATATATATGTATATATATATACTTATAAATATATATATATATATTAATATATATATATATATATATATATATATAGCTATATATATATGTGTATACATACATATCTCAAAATACTGAAATCTTGAATTTCAGTATCTGGAGGCTAAAACAGCGAAAGCCCAGTTCCACGAAAGACCATATAACCAAATCCGGACATGTCAAATCAGTGGTTGTGGTGGTGCGCTGTGTTAATGGATAACTGGAGATTCAGGTAAGTGTTTAGATTTTAAGGGTTTTGAGAAGGGAGTTTGGTGTATGTTAGCATGTTGGGAAGTTGTAGGTGTAGGTTACGGTATGTCAGTACAAGTGTGATTGTGTAAGTATTGAGAGTGGTGGTGCTTGTACATATGTGATGTGTGTTAATGCGAGGGGAATGTAGATTGTGTAGTGGTGGGTTTCATGTCTTTGTCTTTTTAGTGCAATCTTGGAGTTAGTATATATAAGTAGCGGGGGTGTGAGGGGGGTGCAGCCCCCCACATGTGGGTTGCAGGGGGACTTGTCCACCTTGTTTTACTTTTTGGAGTAATAAAAATCTTAAACGATTGTTATACAATGAAAGAGTCAATGCACTGGGACTTATCCCTGCAGGAATTGTAGTATTTGTAAGATTTTATCAAGAGAACAGACCTATAAACATCTGAATTTGACATTTGAATTTATACCTAGATTTTATGCTGATTGTACTACTAGTTTTATAGTATATTTAGTGACTTGTGACCTGTGACCTTGTTTTTATGTAAGGAAAACTATCCAGCGTTTGAGGGACAGGGTACATAAGCATTTATCAGACATAAGGAAAGGTGATGTAAAAAATGCATTAGCAAGACATTTGCTAAACTCACCTGGCCATAATTTTTCTTTTAGAGTACTACAGTGTGTTTTTAAGAATGTGAGGGGTGGTGACTGCAACAGCTATTTGGAACAGGTGGAGTTAAAATGGATACTTAGGATGCAAGCCTACAAACATCCAGGTTTAAATAGCCAGGTTAATATTAAACCCATCCTAAGTGGACGGAAGCTTAAGGTAAATAGATAGTTGCAACTACTGCTTTAAACATGTATTTGATGTCATTTTGGCACACTTTTCCTGCTTTCTGATTGGTTGAATGTTATTTTAAAGTAGTCATGGTTTTAATCATTTTTATAGGATTTGATAAAGCTATATGCGAAAGTGCTCATCCTGTGCTTTGGATTATTTTTTGTTTTATTAAAGTTGATCTCTCAACCGTGGTTGTCCAGTTGATTTATGCTTTTTCATATGTTAGTGTGTTGGGAAGTTGTAGGTGTAGGTTATGGTGTAGGTATGAGTGTGACTGTGTAAGCATTGAGAATGGTGGTGCTTGTACATATGTGATGTGGGTTTGTGTGAGGGGAATGTAGGTTGTGTAGTGGTGGGTTTTGTGTCTTTGTCTTTTTAGTGCGACCTTAGAGTTAGTATATATAAGTAGCAGGGGTTGAGGGGGGTGCAGCCCCCCACATGGGGGGTGCAGGGGGACTTGTCCCCCTTGCTTATATGTAGGATAGGTTTATGTATTTGTGCTGTTGTGTTTGTGTGTGTTTTGTTTGTTTGTTGTAGTGTGGGGAGGAAAGTGTATCTGTGTTTGTGTGGTGTGGGTGTGTTTCAAAGTTTCAGTTTTGAATTTCGTGCTTTTGGAGTTTCAGTATTCTGATTTTTCGACTTTATAGTCTCGAGATACTGACATTCGATATTTCAGTATTTTGAGATTATAAAGTGAATCCATATATATACAGTGGCATAACTACGAGAGGCGAAGTGAGGCAATTGCCTCAGGCGCCAAGCGGCAGGGGGCACTTTGGGCAGGGGCGGCTCGTCCTATCGGACTGCAGCCCTCCCACTTAGAAAATAACAAAAAAAAAAAATCTGTAAAACATAAAAACAGTGAGCAGTCCCAGACTGCCTTACCAGCAGTCCTGATATGGACACATGGACATGGAGAACAGAGGAGGTCCAGACTGCTTCAGCCGCAGTCAGGAACAATGAGGAGGACTGAGCTGCTCTCGTGAGACTTTTTCAGTGTGCGGGCTTCAGCTTCAGGTAGGTGTTTGGATTGTGGGCTTGCTTGCTGTTGTTCAGTCGCTTCTTCGTGGATCGGTCTGTTTGTTCGGGTGCGTGGATCAGTCTGTAGCTTGCTTGCTGTTTGGTCGGTCGCTTGGTCTTGTGGATCAGTCTGTGGCTTGCTGTTGGGTCGGTCGCTGGGCTAGGTAGGTGAAGGGCTGTGTGTTGATCGCTGGGTTTGCTTGGTCAGGTGTGTGTGTGTGTGTGTGTGTGTGTGTGTGTGTGTGTGTGTGTGTGTGTGTGTGTGTGTGTGTGTGTGTGTGTGTGTATGTGTGTGTGTCGGGGTCATTTCTCACTTGTGAAGTTCACAGGGGAAAGTTGAGCATTATTTTTTTTTTTTACACACCTATTGGTTGGTTGTTAGAAAGGGATGGGAGTGGAATAGGACCTATAGCTATGGGTTTGGTGGTAGTGGGCAATTACACCACATATTCCTTTAGAATTGGAAGGACATATAATTTATTTGAGGAAGGTATATTTGTGGAAGTGTCACTTCCACAAATATACCTTCCTCGAATAAATGATTAAAAGAGCTAGGAGGTGGAACGCTAAGGTAGTTTTGAATTATATTCATTAGTCTAAAGAAGGAGGGGCAACAGTTTAAAAGGGGTATGAAGGAAAATTTTGTTAACAGGTTTATGGTGAGCTGTTTATGACATGCTGTTAATATGTTTGCTGTGCGAGTCTACCATAAAGCCAAGATTGTGTACAGAGGTGTTGTTGAAGCTTACTCAAATGCTCGTGAAGGAGATAAGCAGGTGAGCATGCTGGCCAGTTGTCTCTTGGTGCCATAATGTTGCAGGACTTTACTTGTTGTAAATAAAGCTGGATCACATTATCATTTTGGACTAAGGCTGACTCATGAAAGTTGTTAAGCATGTCATTTGTGGGAAGGGGACAGCCCAGTGACAATATAAGCCCGTGTGCCTTTGTTTTGATGTAACCTTCATCTATTAGATCTAATTTTTATATTTACTGTGTAGTACAAAGTTTGCCTTCTAGTAAGTAGATATGAACTGTACTGCTCTGCTACATTTCTATTATAGCTCGTTTTTCTTTACTAGTAAGTACATACAAATTGCATCGTCTGCATTATACCCTACGACCTCTTATTGCAAGCAATCTGGACAATGCTTAAAATAAAGGGAGGGACAAAGGTCAAAGAACAGTGACAGATTTTAAATATTGTTCTTATTAACTTAGAAAATTGCTAGAATGAAAGGATTCATGTTAGCATGCATTATGTGAAGGATAAAAAGTCATCCAGAACTCAAATGTATGCCATTATTAGTGACTTTAACCTTTAGTGATTTGTCAGAAAAAAAAAACGTTTATGAGGAACAGACTAAAAATATGAGGTAGAAATCTGGACATTCTGCAAAAATCTGAAGAGTTGAAAGATATGATTATCATAGCTCAATTTTTTTTGGAAATATATCTGCATACAGAAACAATGTACACCATACATGAAAGTTTATTTACAAGTAGCTGCATGTTTTATTTGCACATGGAGCTATTTGCCCTATGACTTCACTGAAGATGGAATCTTCCCAGCTGGGTATTCCAGATCAACAAAAGTAAATAGATAAATGAAATAAAATAATAGAACACTGTTTCTGTGTCATAAGTTAGGAAGTAAATAAACAGTGTAGACAATTATGTTGGTCATAAAAACCTACATTTATTAGTGTCTTTGGATAATTTCTTTCTTTACTTTTAATATGTATTCTTTTATGGTAGACTGCACACACACACATACACGCACACACGCACACACACACACACACACACACACACACACACACACACACACACACACACACACACACACACACACACACACACACACACAATGAATTAGGTATTTACTATTTCAGAAAAAGGTCTTTATTTCCAAAATAATCAGTGATTAGTATTGTAGCAGGACCCAGCTTGCCATAAAAATAAGTAAGAAATGGACAATCTAATCTTGGAGATTATTATTTATTTATGAATCTCATATTTTCTCTATGAGTACAAATAAGTAGGAAAGGAACAACCTGACAAAAATGTATCTGAAGTGCATGGAATGCTATGATTTTTCACCAAAATCAGGAAAAAGGATAACATGTTAAGCAGCTTTAAAAAGTCCTTAGCATTAGACGTGCTCTTAGCAGTGCTGAGCTTGTTAAAAACATCTTAGCACTGTTAAGATCAAGTGCTGGAGACAGTATACAGCACTGGAAAGTAAAACAGATTTTAAATAAGTTAGATACTTTCTTTTGTCATACTTATAAACAAACTGTGGGTATGGGCAAGATGTCTAACGGCTTTTTAAAGTCATTCATTCTTTAAAGAGACTCTTTCTTCCTGCTGTTAATGTGGCAGTACTAAATATTTTTCTTAGAAAATTGGTAAAACATGCTGGGCTTCTAAACTTTTTTCATTTCCGTAACTAGTATTACATTGAGCAGGTAAACCTCTGTGGACAATAAAGAATTATGATTGGGTCTCGCTGATCATAACATTTGTTATGTATTCTCAGCATGGATACAATCATTATGCCACTGTCATAGGTCAAGCTAACGTGACTATATGTGATTTCTTTGGCTTCGGTCATCTCGATGGCTTGGGTTCCTGGGGGGGGGGGGGTGTGTTGGGGTGCCTAGGGAAAGTTTGCCGCAGGGCGCTTCTAACGTAGTTACGCCACTGTATATATATATATATATATATATATATATATATATATATATATATATATATATATATATGAGTAAATTAAAAAAATCAAACCAGCCAAATCGTGATGCTGCTGACATCAACAAAAAAAGATAAAAAAGTTGACATGTCAGTACTTATGCCTCTAGAGATAATATCAGAGAATGCAAGTTAATAACATTGTTTTTTTTGCATGGGACAAGGCACACCTCCTACTGATTTTGTATTCTAACTCTCAGATTGCACAGTACCATAGAAAGGGTATATTCCTTAATCCCAATAATGTAATAATCTCACACAACTGTTGGCCAATTAAAGTCTGTATACTAAACAGATGTTGACTTTAATGACTTTTGACTTAATTTGTGATGCCTATATATGTCTATATATCTTTGCCTCCTTAGTAATGCTAGGCATCTCTAATCCTTACCCTAAACGTAACCTTATATTTAACCTCCGAAACACTACCGTTGCACAAAACAGCTTGGAAATAAACTGCATCACTGCATACAAACACATACATGAACACACATATATGCACATTCACATATGCACCTACACAAAAGTAAACCAATAATTCTATCCACTTACCTAGCTGTACCTTTAATCTTAGCCTGCAAACACTCACATACACACACACACACACACACACACACACACACACACACACACACACACACACACACACTCATCTCTCTTATAACCCTATTTATCTCTTTCAGCAAAACAGACACTTGGCAATACAAACATTCAACTATTTGAATGTTTGACAAAATGTCCCACTCTGTAACTTAGAGAACATATGAACATTTTATTTATTTATTATTTGTTAACCAGGAAAGTCTGACTTGGAACAAAGCCAATTTTCAGTGGAGTCCCGAGGAGAAACACTCCAAACACGTCTTTGTAACATGGGAGGAAACCAGAGCACCCAGAGGAAACACAGGGTGGGCATGCAGACTCCACACAGAAGGCACCCCAGCCAAGAACTGAACCAGAGAACCTCTTACTGTGAGGTGACAACACTACTACTGCACCACTGCACCATCCATAAGTCCATTTGATAAGTCACAGAGAATCCAAATATTTATATGCGTATATATGTGTATATATATATATATATATATATATATATATATATATATATATATATATATATATATATATATATTATATATATATAGAGAGAGAGAGAGAGAGAGCAAGGTATACCTAAATTAATTGAAAGGCCCAAATGTTGACATTGCTAACACTGACAACAAAAGATTGACATCTCAAACATCATCACATATCTATTCATGTGCCAACAAATACCATCAGAGCATGAAAATAAAACTACACCCGCTGCATAGAACTGTGGGTTTTTTAAATGTATTTATTTATTTAGTTAGTTTTATTTGCATGCTCTGAGGGTATTCCTTCCTCCCTGAGGGAGCATCTGATAAGATTTGACCTACCAGGTTTTCAATATCTTTAGATCTAATTATTCTGAAGTACAAATGTGGATTATAATGGGGCTGCTGAACTATGAAGGGAACATTGTGATTAGCTGCAGTAGTACAAAGAATAGTTGTAAATTCTGTGAGAAAATCTAATGGAGATAGGGTTACCACCTGTCCCACTTTACGAGGGACAGTCCCTCTTTGGGCAGTTGCGTCCTGCAAAAAAATTGTAAAAATGGCAAATGTCCTGAGATTTAGGACAAAATGACTTCCTATATTTTATGTAATAGTTGCATAAAACAGTTATTCTGTATCTGAACCACCTAAATGTTATAAGAAACAGAATAAGCAACTAAAATGCTACAAGAATAAGCTTTTATTTAGTCACAAAAGTGAAGTTCTGTCCTTTGTATTGGCTGTGAGTATGTTTTGGCCTGCAAAATCTGATGTTTGTACCAAAAATGTCCCACTTTGGGCATTTGAAAAGGTGGCAACCCTAAATGGAGATAGGGTGGTTGCCACAGTATCATTTTAATAGCTTTTTACATGGATGGTAGTCTGTTAAATATTTGAGTAAGTTACATAACTGTCTTTGCTTATTTTGGATAGAGGCTTGGGACAATTGCCGATAGTTGGCTTTATGTATCCTTGATGTTTCTTCTTACATTTCTTACTTCCTTACTTCTATCAAATTCTCTTCCCTGACTTTCTGTGTAAATATACAATAAGCCTGTTTTTGCTTCACTTCATATTGCAGTACCTGTTTGTGTTAGACTAACTTGCCTTTAATTTCTCTACAAATTTTCTGAAATTTCTATAAATATTAAATGATTGTCATATAACTTGTATTGATTCTTAACCAATGTTATCACTAATTTGTTATAATTCTTTAAATTACAGATGTTTTTATTTTATTTTTGAATTACAAATGTGCCCCATTCTTATTGAATATACAGCAGTTAATGGTAAATTACAAGTGGGATTAAATAGCAATAAAAAGAGCAATATGAATGGAAACAGTGGGGGTAACGGCTATACAGAATGATAGGGAAATTATTAAAGTAGATACATGGAAGTTTAAGGAAAAATTAGGAATGCTTCCTAAACTCGCATACAGAAAAGGTAAAAACATTAAGAATATATTAGAAAATAATTATAATAGGCCAGAAAATGCTATATACTCTAAAATGATGAAATGTGACTGTTGTAAATATTGTAGATATATTACTGATGGATCATACATTAAATAGAAGGATTTGCAAGAACCTTAACTTGTCCAGGTAGATGCAGTTGTAATTCTAAAATGGTTGTATATCTTGCTAATTGTATTTCTTGTCCAACCTTTTATATAGGCAAAACGATTCAAACCTTGAAAGAAACAATCTATGAGCTCCTTTATGCTATTAAAAAAAGTTAAACACTGTAAGGTATTATATAAACATTCATGTTTTTCCAGTTTTTTTAAAAAAATTGTAATTTTTAAGATTGACAAAGTAAATAGTTCAGGCAGAGGCAAGGATGGTGAATGGATTTTAGACTGAAAAGAATTAAGGTAGTAGTTCTGTATAAATGCTACAAAAAGCCAGGTTTAAACAATGCTATATCATTGCATAGTGTGTTGAAATGAAGGGCAGATAAATTTGATTAATATCTATAAATTTAAAGGTATATATTGTTAGGTAAGAGTACTGGAGTTTCTAGGTATTTATAGTAATATTTTTTAACTTTTTTAACTGTATTTTTTAAGTAGGAAAATTAATATATCTCTTTAATTGATGTGAATACCTGTTTGGTTAGTTTGTAGAGTGAAATAAGTATTTAAATGACAGTATGGGTGGTGGTTGCTTCCAAGTCCATTTTTTAAGATACGGACAAAAACACTAAGTTCAATAAATTGTTCTTATAATATATATTTTGAGTTTGTTTATTTTTCTATTAAAACATTGTCATTGAAGTTTAACGCCCCAACACAATATGAGTATGGTGGAGCATGCAAGTGGGTTTTGTGGTATTTGATTATTTGTGTACTAAGATGAATTGTGTGGTACCTTATAACATGCAGACTCATCTCATCTCATCCTGGAGGGATAACGTTACATTCGGTTCCCTTTTGACAAATCATCTGAAATAATTTTGTAAGCCCCAGAAATTCATTAGTAGAACAATTACAGGGTTGAAAAGCCAGAATTGTATAGAAAGGCTACAGGAGCTGTCATTAAACCTTGTTTCTTTTAAGTTACTTAGAGGTGGCCTCTACCTAGTTTACAAAGCATTCCTTGATCTGCTTCCATGTGAAAGTCTATGCTAAAAATAAATGTTTCCCACCTCCACAATTTTTTAAATTTTTTTTAATTTAAAATTTGTATGCCCTGAGGTTGTTTCTTGATGTATGCATGCATGCACAGTAGCGTGTTGATGTTTGCATTGTCAACATTTTGTAGTCAATGTATGGAACATCAATGTTTGGGAGTTTTGACTAGATTAAGTACACTCATATAAGTTTATGTTTATACATATGTATGCGTTTAGTTATAATACCTTTTTCCACACATATACTGTACATAAATGTCTGTGTTCATACATACATTTCAAATTTCTGATGCCTGTTTCACAGTGTGATCTTGCAACTAATTACAAACAAATGCAAATGTAGAGGAAGAAGGTGAAATGTGAAAATACTGTAGAATTCTGATATTGTCACCTAAACCTGCAATACCCACTCAGCCAGATGGTCAGCCACCCTCCTCTGTTTGTTGTCATACTTCTGCTGACACTGCTACCTAGAGCTGGTGATCACTGTCAGAGATGACGGGTGTCACCCAACTCCTGTCAGATGTCATTTTATTCCCCAGCTGAGTGCTAATCATTATATTATCAACGTTAGTCAAATATGCTACTGCAGCTGTGAGAGGAGATGTGCACTAAGATACACATTACAATGCACTACATTTGCAGACTGACATGGTACTTGCAAAAGGAGAAACAGTTCAGTGGATTCCATGCCTGTACCTATTGCACTATGAGGAGTTTTTTCATTTCATTATTAACCTGGGTCACAAAAGTATTTACCCGCAAAAGATTCTGTTTGCATTAGTTGTGTTTCTATTCAAAATTGTTACTGACATGTGGCAACACAATGCTCAGATGTTTGACTGACAGTAACGTTTTTGTGCATGCATGGTGATTTTCTCTGTTTTCGAATGAAATAAGAGCTGTGACTTCCCTAAAGTCATTGCTGACCACTAATGCTGCTCTGTGTCAACTGTCATGTAAGTGGTAATTATGGCTTACAACAAACTTTTTCTGGATGTGTGTGATGTCATTGTGTTTTTCAATTACATCATTATGTTAGGGGAAGAAAAATCTAGAGGACAGTGAGATACATACTGCATGTGAAGTGATGTGAAGTCATGCATATTCCAAGTATATTTAAGAGATATCAAGCTTACTGTTCCTAATTTGGAGGAAAAAAAACAACTATATCCAGTACAACACTGCAAATTAAAGATGTTCTTCATAGTCAATGTTGCTTTACTAATTCTTGGGACTTCCTGCTATGCAGAAGCCCATGACTGGCCCAGTTTCCAGAGTCTTTGCATCATCCCTATCCAGTGGACATCTGATGACTGACATTTGGAAGTCAGAGTATAAGAATTCTGTCCATTAACACTATCTTCACTTCTTTCTTGCCGTGCAGTCAGATGCGCTTCACTTGTGTTGAAAACACTCACAGTCCATCTGCCAGCTCATTTTACCAGCAAACCTCACTGGGGAAATTCTTCTACTAATTTAATGTTCAGAAAAGTCAACAATTGCTTGAAGTGTGGTAAGCAAATCCGCATAAAGGTTGTGTTAGACTGGAAAGCAGATATATAAAAAAGTAATAAGTGCAATAAAAGGATACATGGAAATAAAATGATAACAATGACCCATGGAAGGTCTTACAGATGAAGAAACAGTATAATTTTTTATTGAAGCCATTTGCTTAGCAATAGGATACATTACAAATATTATGAAATAATCGTACCTATAATGCCAACAACTAGATTCGACTTACATTATTCCTTATGTGGATTCAAATGCTATGCCTATTGCACTGTAATGGAGTATGTACATCATTAGCACATTAAGCCATGAAGGAAGCTGCAGGGAAACTAAGCATCTGACATCAGTTTTGTCTACATTTGATATGCTAACTGACACAAACCAATGCCACGCTCTTTTGTGCAAATGATGGCTAAGTCTTTGTGCAAGCAAAGGAATTTTCTCAATTTTTATCCATGGATAAGAACCAACATTTCGTAAGTAGTATTGATGACCAGTCATAATGTCCAATGCCAACTATTGTGCAGCATTTGATTTCGAACCTACATAAGTTTTTTTTTTAATAAATTCTTTGCACCAATGTGTGTCATTTACTTCTGTAGCATTTGGATAATGTTTTCAACTATGAATACCTATGTGATGTGCTTGATGAAGTGGTCTTAGCCTAAAAGACATGTATCAGTGGCTATGACTGTCATTAATACTGGAGTCACACCACACTGGGCCCATGAAACACATGAAATATGTATCTGAAGGATATTTGCAAATGTGAAGGGTTATTCATTTAAAACGAGTACACAATTTCACATATCTAAGTGCATAACACTTTAACAGGATTTGAACCCTGCACTACTGGCAGTAAAATGGACTGTTTTCATCATTAACTTGTTGCACCACATACACTATGAGCTCGTTCTAATACACTATACATTTATTTACCTCTGCACTAGGAATTTATGCTGCAATACACTTGGTTATGGGTGTTTTTCTTATTTTTTGGGGGAACAGATTTAATTGTGATGATGGAAGGATAGCACATGTCTGACAGTGAAAATGACCATGAGGGTGCAACCCAAGTTCTTAATGGCACATGCATAACATTTGTGTAAAGTATTGTTTTATTTTTGTCCACTGAATGACTTAAAGAAAGGCATAACTCTATTCCACAGTTTTTTTGTGAGTATATGCTTAATGGTTAATCCAGATTCATATAGTTGGAGGTGTCATTCATATTAATAGAGATGTTTATCCATGTCTGAGACGTTTGCACAGCCACCTCACATAAAACTTAGATGACATGGCCAGTATGTAGATTAAACTTCTGTCATATTTCCCAGTCAGTATAACTTAAATGTGTTGTAAGAGTTACCTGCTTGACACACCATTTCAGAGTATGAGTTTGATCAGGCTGGATGTTTAACACATCACTGACTGACCAGTACTGCTAATGAGGAACACTTGGAAAGCATTAGCTTGCCAAAATCTGAATCCTCATTCCTGTGTTGCTCAGGAGTGTACACATCATTGTGTGGACCCCATGCAAAGTGAGTCATTCAAAAAGTGCAATGAGTTGAGAACTAATTTGTATATGCAATGCACCCAAAGGGGTTTATCTACACCTTAAAAGTGCAACATGTTGTAGGGATATTCCATCACACTTATTCTTCTTCTTTTTCTTGCAGCTGTTCCCATTAGGGGTCGCAACAGTGAAACATCCATTTCCATTTCTTCCTGTCCTCTACATCTTGCTCTGTCACACCAACCACATGCATGTCCTCTCTCACCACATCCATAAACCTTATATTAGGCCTTCCTCTTTTCCTCTTATGGTAGATTAATTCTTTCTCTTGTGCTGCTGAAGAAAAATTGTTTTCACAATTCGTCCAGAACAAGGGAGGATCTTTGTGATATATTGCAAGGCTTAACCTCTTAAGTAAATTATTTCATACAACATCATCTTAGTACAGCGTTAATATTTATTTGTTTTCCGCTGTCTACCTGCATTGTTTCACTATAATTTGTTAAAGTCATAAGAAATGCCTTTCATGGGTTCAGGGCAACGCACACATTTTATATCCATTTGTCGC
Organism: Protopterus annectens; assembly: GCF_019279795.1. Lineage (NCBI taxonomy): Eukaryota > Metazoa > Chordata > Ceratodontiformes > Protopteridae > Protopterus > Protopterus annectens. The sequence continues at coordinate 966,144,252 of NC_056737.1, forward strand.
CTACCATAAAAACAGTTTGGAGATATTTACTTCTAGAGAGGCATGCCAATTGACATGTGCTACTGCAATGGTGGATAAGTGAACATATGTGTGCAGCATAGTTGCCAGTGCAAGTTAAAACTGTCTTCCCTTTCACACTGATGCTATGCCTATGAGGTTGTGTGCCCAATAAGTGCAAATCCCTTCATCTGACAGTCCATTTTCTTTGGTGGTTGGGGGACAGGGGGGTAATATGCAGCAGGATTTTACTGTGCTGGTTGAATTTTTTTAGCTTACAGCTCTGTTAGCATAGGGGAGACACTTTCATTTGTAGTTTAGAGTACTGATTGTATTTTTCTAGGGTGCAGTTATGTTTGTGTTAGACTGGAGTAAGCTGTTTACTGATGGCATATTAATATATCATTCAGTAACTGTTATATTGTGCATACAGGTTGGGAGGGTGGCCTAATGGTTAAGGTGTTTGCCTTACAAACACAAGGTGCAGGGTTTGAGTCTCACAAGGAATAATTGGCTAGGCTTACAATGGCTCGCAAGGGCAGTTAGCCTAGTACAAACCTATGAACTACCATTGCAGTAACCTAGATTTGATATCTGTTTTTTATTCTATAGCAACAGGGATATGGCTCCTAAGACTGCGAAGGTGCATCCTCACACAAGCTTTATTTTTAGAGGCTGTACTGTCCCTCCATCACCTCGGTGGCTGGCTCCCTCATGTGCAGTCCTCCAACAAGTCCATCCATGACTATGTCTGGTGGCAGATGATTCACAATGTGCGTGTTGTCATTGGCCAGGGCCATAAATATGAAATGGTCTGACATAGGGTCAGCAATATGATACACAATGTCAAGATTATAGCAGAGGCTGTAAGGTAAGGGAAGAGGGCTACTGAAGATGGGCCATCACCAATACCACCACTTAGCAAGATGGTGGAGTTCCTGTCATCATTTAAGGTAGTAGGCAGCTTCTCAGTGCTTCTGAGTGTAGTGCTGGATATTGGGTCACAGAGAGGTCCCAGATGATTCTGACTAGTGATGCCCTAGGTATGTCATTCTAATTTTAATAAGTCTGACTTTCGTAGTCACATGAATGTTTATAATACTTATCTTATCCACTGTGTCTAGATACATCTGGCAATGGGGTATAATGACCACCTGTACATGGTATGGATACACTTTCATATATCAGTTATTTTGTATTAATAATCAAAAATATAGCACTTGCATATGCTGTTGTTGTGTTTAGGCATAAAAACATTGGGTATTTTTGTTGTCATTTTTTGGAGCATTTACATGTGAAGCACTGCCTGGCACCAACACTTTGGATCCTTATCTTATGATCATGATGCCAAGAATGACAGTATGCACAGTGTGGGGTTGTAGGGGGTATGTCAGACACAGGGAGTGTGCCCCCCATCCCTCTCCACACTACAGACACAGTTGGTCAGGCTACATGTATCGATGACAGCAAACCTTCTGAGAGTGGACAGGTTGTTGAGGATACAGTTGATCAGGGTACTGCAGTGGACCCAGGTACATAGCAGTTATGAACTATTCAGAGGCAAACTACATCCTATTAAGTGACAGTTTGTCAAAATTCAAGGCTCCCCCAAATCCCAAGACCACACCTACCTATGCAGAATTATTCACAGAGTCACTATACAAACATGAATAGCTGCATAGAGACTGTCATTCATACCGGAAGTAAACCCAAAACAAAGTCCACTGGTGGAATCCTCACCTAAACAGGGTATATAATAAAAAAAGAAAACTCCTGGTCAAAATCAGGAAAAGCTGCTCCCTTAATGACAAGTGCTCTCTTATACAAATAAACAAGAAAGTAAGACATCTTATTAAGTCCAACAAGGCCAACTATTAGATTAGGCTAGCCTCAGAGGCTAAAGATAATCAGAAGGTCTTTTTCAGCTATGTCTGGAACCTTAGATATAACACACAACAGTGCACTGAACTGGTGGTGAATAGTACCACCTAAACCAATCAGAGTGACATAGCAAATCTACTGGCTGATAAATTCAGCTCAAACTTCAAACATCACTTCCCACAAGGTAAAATCTCCTCCAACATACTCCCTCCCCCAAGGTATCAATGGGGACCAGGTGCTGGCTTAGCTGGCAGCATTCACTAAAGCCAAGAACACTGCATCCGTGGGTCCTAACAACATCCCTGGTTGCCTCCTGAGCACTCTAAAACATGATCTATCAGAACCACTTCAAACACTCTTCTTCCATAGCCTTGGAACAGGCTATGATCCAAGTGAATAGAGCACTGCAGCAGTCATTCCCCTTGTCAAGGGCAGACCATCAACTGACCCAGGGAATTACATACCCATCAGTCTAATAAGCCTAATATACAAAGCCATGGAATGAATTATTATGAAAATAATAAACAAGGACATTGGCAAACTACAGACACTGGGCCCATCCCAATCTAGCTTTAAGGGAAGATCATGCCTACATAACCTGGTAGACTTCTTTGAGAGGGACACCAAGGCAAAGGATAAGGGTAAAGCAGTACATTCAGCATAAATGTACCTGGTTGATACAATACCAAACTCAGGCATTGTTGACAAGCTCTCTGAGCTAGGCAGAAACCCCTATGTAACTCACTGGATTGCCAGCTGCTTCACTGACAGGACCCAAAAACTCAGGATCAGTGAGACCACCTTCAACAAGAGACTGGTCACCAGTGGAGTACCCCAGGGCTCTATATTGTGCCCCCCCCCCATTTGTCATCTACTTCTCAGAAGTCAAGGCTAATATTAAAGGCCTCTAGCTTTCCAGGTTCACAGATGACTGTAAATTGGGAGCTATTATAGATTTCCCTCAAGAAACAAATATCTTGCAAGTAGGTTTAACACAGACAAATGACCGATGCTTAAGCCATGGCCTAAAACTCAATTTCAAAAGTTGTATTATAATGCCCTTTGGGAAGCTCTCAAAACAAGTTAATTACTCCATCAATAATTAAGATTCGACCCAGTTGTAAGGGATCTGGGAACATATGTAGAAAGCAATCTGGTCTTTGATCAAAATTTAGCTAAGGTAATAAGAAAATCATTCATTGTTCCCCAATTTATAAATAAGAACATAGCATCCAGGTCCAAGGAAGTTATAGTACCACTCTACTCGGCTCTTACCTGACCTATCATTGAATGCAAAGCCCCCTTTGGCATGTAGCCAACCAAACACTTGCAGCAGGTGGAACACCCACAAAGGTTTCTCACCAGGAGAATTCAGGGCATGAATATCCTGTCCTACAGTGATAACCAAAAGGCTCTGTCTCTGTATTCACTCTCCCATAGGCTGCTCACAGGGGATCTTTGCCTGGCTTACAGGGATTCCTCAGACCCAGCCCTGATAGATCTATTGCACATACACAAAACAAACAGCAGCAGAAACACTAGATCCGGGGATCTGATCTTCACTTGTGACATAAACAGAACATGATGGAGAGACAGATATGTGTCTCCAAAGATCTCCACACTATGGCTCTCCATCCAGGCAAAACAGAGTTCATCCTTGACCCTATTCAAATAAATCCTTGACAATTGGATGGGAAATCATAAATTACCCTCATTCTGGCCTTGATGTCCCTAATGGACAGAGGCCATCAGTAAAAGTATGCTATCAAGAAACTTATTTAGGGATTTTCCTACAGGCGATACCTCTCAACTGTCCAGAATTTCACAGAATGTGCAGATTTTTGGCTCATATTTTTTGTCTGTTTCTCATAAAATTTGTGTTTTTTTCTGGGAAAGTACTGGGATGATCTGAGGATTGTAGTCACTAAATAATGACATACATTTAAGTTTCAGACTACAAATCCTTCGGAAAATGTATGTTAAAACAGACCATGTTACTTTAGCAACTTTCTAAGTTTATAAGAGCAATATTTAAAACATGTCCGTAGTTTTGGGACTTTGTCACCCCTTGCAAATCTTTGATATAAGTCACAGGTGTGCCATATGTGGGAGTTATGGAAACAGCCTGGGTAGCCTGCACAACACTTAAGATGATACCTTGTGCATTATAGAAAACATGGCAGTTGATCAAGTGATACGCTTTGCTGTTCACATAACTGCTTCCAAGCTCACCAAGCAGGGCTTTTATTTCAATGTGAGTGCAGTTGATGGGCCCCAGTACAACAGGAAAATGGGCTATACCACAGAAGTCTTGCATGGTACTGTCTTTTTCTTCTTGAGTATGGGGAAAACACACATGCTCCCCACATGTTGCAGCATGGAATCGAGGAACTGGTTGGGTATTTTGGAGCGGAAGGCTGTGACACCTGCACTGCACCTCCTGTAGGTTACCTGAAAGTCTTTGTAGCTAAAATTCATAAAGCTACACATACCTTAGTGTCCACTGAGATGGGGTCGCCACGGTTCCCATGGGGCTGCACACAGGAAATGTATATCATTCCTCAGATCATCCCAGTAATTTGCCAGAAAACCACAAATTTTATGAGGAACAAACCAAAATTTTTAGACAAAAATCTGAACATTCTGTGAAAATCAGCTGCATACCTCTCAACAGTTCAGATTTTAGCCTTATTCCACTGACCAAAATACACCATAAATGACTGCAGCTGACAGTGTTTACATGTGGTCAGTATTTTCACTGCTACGGTATGTATTTTTGTCATAGCTCTGTGGTTCAGAAGCACTTTGTCAGATGAAAGAAATAGTCCTTAGGTAGCTATTGTTTTGTTTAAAGATTTTTAAGCATATGTATTGGACTGCTGATTATATCCAGTAGCATTCATAGTAATCTTGCCATAAAGGGATTGCGGAGAGTATTGTGGGGGAATTGTTTATATGAAAAAGTGGCTAATAACACAAATCCTTTTCCAATTACCTAGGATTATAACTGCCCAGGAATATCATAATTGCTTTCAAGATTTAAAATGGTACAGTCAGGCAAAAAATGGTATCCATCACTAATATATACTTAAACGATAACAACAGAGTTGCTGAGGTAGTTTGAATTAATGCTGTGTTGTGTCATAGGTGTATATTAAAAAACTTTGTAACATGTTATGTGGCTAAACTCCAGATAACATACACCACAAGAACTTTTATCATTCTTTTACAATGGCTTTGGGCATCATTTTAAAATCAAAATGTGACCAGTATTGATAATGTAAAGTAATGATGACTAATGTCTGTGTTCCAGGCTAAACAGTCAGAGGTCAAGATTTGCCCTTGTCATCACATAATTTATTTATATTTCTATATTCATATGGAAACTTGTAAATCATAGTTATCATAGCTAAACGTGCATTTGCCTTGAAATGAACAATATAAAAATCTATCCATTCCTTTATACCACTGCTGTTTTGACGTACTCACTAGGAAAGGATTGTTAGACTACATGCAGTATGTACCTTTAGCATTAACGCAACTGTGAATGGATGAAATCTAATATTTTTCTGCTTTTTGTATCTATTGCCCTCAGTATTTTCCCTATCCTTAAGGCAACAATTAAAACTGGGAAATGTGTTCTCTTTACTTGCTTTCCTTACTTGATAAAATATGTTCTAAATCAACAAATAATGTTTATGCCCCTATAGATTCACAACAAAATCCAGAGTCAGAATTTGTCTTTGCAAGGAAAATGGGCAAGTACTTCAAAGAAGTAAAATAAATCTGTCTTTTGGGAAGTCAGAAAATAAACCTACTCCATACCAAATGATGTAGCATTTAGAATAATATACTTCAGGCTAAAAGACACTTGCTGACAGCTGCAGAAACAGCACTGTTTTTTACATTAAAGTTCATTCATTCTCAGTCCAACAAATGAAGTAAAGTTTGTCATACTGAGTGTCCAGAGCCCTTATAGTTCAAAAGCTACACCAACACATTTACTAATACTTTGCTCTAGCAGTTTGAATCAAGCAGACTTTTTATTTTGAATTTGCTGCTTTAAGGATAACTCCAGATCACAAGTGTGAAAGAAACAGTAGTGAGACATTTTCATTTTCCATTCCACTTTATCTGTGGCCATTCATATATTCATGTTTTGTACCATGAATACAAATGTCCTTCTTTTTCATTCTATGTGTCAATGAAAATTGAAAGTTCATAGTAGAATTTAAATGTTGCTTTCTTGATAGGCTCAAAGCCTCTCACACAAAAACACACACACAAACGCTCGCACACACACACACACACACACACACACACACACACACACACACACACACACACACACACACACACCCTATCTGTAGGTTTCACCGCCTGTAAACTAATCTTATCACTCTTGTAATTGTTGCACCTTGGGAAAAGGGGAATTTCTGCTGTAGTAACTTCCTTTGCACAGAGTGCATTTTATTTCTCAGTGATGCTTGTAAAGAAGCATCCATCTCAACTTATGTGTATTTACCATTAGGTGCTCTAAAGAGATTATTGTATTCTTTTATATGAAAATGTTGAGCTCTGACAGTGTTACAAGACAGCATTTGATAATTGATATTTTTGCCCTTTGGATGGACTTTACAAGTTTTTCCTGTGTCTGCATTGTCTTTCCCTTTATATTCTGAAAGTTCTGGTCAGCAAACAACAATGGCAGAAGTTAAAACAGCTTCATTTCTGCCTGCTGTCTATACCTGTAATCAGTCAACATCTTGCCCTGACCTAAGACATGTGTTGCTGTTTGTTTGGCAGCACTTGCTAAATGCTTTACTGGCTTTGAAAGCCAGCAGAAATATTTTTTACCTTTTTCCTTTTTTCTGTAACTAGTAGTACATACAGCAGTTAAGCCTCCATGCACTACAAAAAATTATAATTGGGTTTCCAATCCTAAACTATTATTAATACAGTCTGGACATGAATGCCAAGATTCCCCTTTAGAGTTTCATTCTTGAGGTGAATTTTGATGCATACATTTCTCTAACACATAATAATACAGATGAAACCCAATCATAATCCACAAGTGTGAACAGCATTTGGGATTTTAAAAAATCACACTGGATTATCATTTCTGCCCTATTTAATGGATGTACTCTTTTTCCCCAGTTCAATCTTTTTAGAGTTAACCAAAAATGTAAACTTTTTTTATTCTTGCTTTTGTGAAAGTTTGGTAAATGATGAAATGATGCGACAGTCATAAACACACACACGCACACACACACACACACACACACACACACACAAATATATATATATATAAATGTTCTGTACCTCTTTTATATATATATATATATATATATATATATATATATATATATAGAGAGAGAGAGAGAGAGACACACACACACACACACACACACACACACACACACACACACACACACACACACACACACACACACACAGAATACATAGACTACATACAATGGATGCAGAGAGCTGATGCTGATGACAATGTGAGATCAATAAAACAGCTTTTGAAATTACAACCATCAGAGAGGGAGAGGATGAATTTTTGGTAAACACATTACTGTGGACTATGGACAAAATTTTGAATAAGAAAAAACAAGAATTTGCCCAATACATAGGAGAAGGTAACACAGATGCATGCAGTGATGGAAAAGGTACTGTTTTGTTTACTAAACACAATTTCCATATGTTTAATTACAACTACCTGAGGATAGAAAATAATGATAGTCCGTTTATTTTATTTTCTAAACTGTTGAATTTCATTCCAAGTAAGTTAATTGACAGTGTGGACTGTGTAGAGGAGCTGGGTTATTTTTAAGAAAATTAAACTGGGGACTTAATAATAGTACAATGACTGGCAGTATTTATCAAACAAGTTATTTGACTTGTTCGAGTGTTTTTAACCACCCCTGCTTTTCAGTGAAGGGCAGATCAGGACACTGGGTAATACGATTAGAAATGAGAGACAAAGCAAATTTTGGATTTAAAAAAATGAAATGGAGTTTGTGAATCACCTATCCAGTGATGAGATTGAAAGTGTAGTGAAACCTGATAAAGGGGGTAAGGTGGTTTTATTGGGCTTGTTGATTTACATGGGTAAGATTAATGACATTTTGAGCAACACTGAAAGATATACATGTGTTTATTTGAATGAATTGAATATGTTCTGTCGTAAAATTGACATGGCACGCTTTGATGTGGTTGTCAAGGGAACATTGCACAAAACTTATACAAATTTTAAAAGACAGATAAACCAAAGATCCCAACTTTGTAATACCAAAGCATATAAGAATATGGTGCATCCACCATTGAGGCCCGTTGTCTGTGCCAAAGGTTCCAAAACACAACCCCTGACTATATTTGTAGATACACATGTTCAATCATATACTTTAAAGTTTGATTATTTATTAAGTGATTCATAGAAATTTTTGAGTAAACTTTCCAGAGATTCAATTCAAGATGACTGGCTTTTAGTTACAAAAGATGTCAGACACTTATTTTCTGTATTACCTCATAATACAGGGCTTGAATGGTTTAGAGAAACTCTTGTTTAATGTAATGGTTTTACCAAGAGTACTTTAGAAACTTTGTGTGACTACATGCAAACTGCCCTTCTTAATAATTTTATATACCACAAAGGTGAATACTATTGCTAGACAACTGGGGTAACTATAGGGGCATTGTGTGCCCCTATATATGCAGATCTGATAATAGCTTATTAGGAAAAAAATGTCTTTAATTCTTAGTTTTCACATTTATGACATTCATATCATAGTTTTTGGATGACATCTGGGTGACTTGGAAAGGGAGTGATGTAGTACTAAAAGTATTTGTGACATACATAGGTTCATAGGTTCATAGGTTCATACTAGGTTATCTGCCCTAGGGCATTTATAAGCCTAGCCAGAGTGTGTTTGGCTTTCGCCACCCATTTTAAATTAATTTTGCTATGCCCTTTTTTGAGGTTAGTATACTGTGCCTCTGTCTAACAGTGACACAGAAGTGATACTCGAGGTAAACCTACGATCTCCCATCCACTCATCAAGATTCCTCTTGAAGAGAGTTAATGAGGGACTCTGCCTAACCTGGACTGGGATTTTATTCCAGAGTGAAGGGAGCCTCTGGGTTATGAATCTGTCCCTCCTGCATGTTCTATTTATTTCAGTGCTGAGGTTCAAGTCTCTTGAGCGCGTAGCTCGATGGGATTTGGATTTTCTGAGGTGCAGCATGTTCATTAATTCCAGGCTGGACATGGCTTTATACATCAGGCACAGATCGCCTCTGAGCAGGTGGTATGCCACTGAGTAGAGCTGGAGTTTCTTTAACCGGGCAGCATTTGGCATCTGTTTGAGCCATTTGATCCTCTTGGTGAGGTACTTTTGGGGTCTTTCCAGTTGCTGCAGGTGTCTGGTAAGGTACATCCCAAAAGGGGCATTTTACTCAATTATGGGCCTGATGAGGGATGAGTAAAGAGGCACGATGACCTCCCCTGATCTAGATGTGAATCCCTTCATGATTAGGTGGGCTATATAAAATGTTTTTCTAACCACTTTGGCCACGTGGTTGTCAAATGAGAGATTGCTATCAACTTGGGTCCCCAGGTCCCTAATTACTTCTTCTGTACTTAATGGATTACCACCTATGTGGTAATTTGTGGGCACTTTGTTTTTGCCAAAGGGGATGACTATACACTTTTTGGTGTTTAGCTTGAGGCCATGGCTCTGGCACCAGTTGTCTGTTTCTATGAGGCCCTTTTGGAGGGTGGTTGTGTCAGCTGGAGAGTCGATTATGGTGCCCAGTTTGCAGTCATCTGTGAACGTGGTCAGCCACAGTCCTTCCGTGTTGGCCTGTACCTCCGAGAAATATATACTGAGCAAGAGAGGTCCCAGGACTGAGCCTTGTGGGATGCCACTTGTAACTGGTTTGAAGTCTGACATGGCTCCAGCAATTCTAACCATGTGGGTTCTGTCCTTGAGCCAGTTTGCAACCCATCTAGTTACACAGGGGTTTATATTTAAGCTGGTGAGGTTATCTATAATGCCCGAGTGGGGTATTGTATCGAAGGCTTTTGTGAGGTCCAGGTAGGCTGTGTAGACCACCTTCCCCTTGTCAATGGCCTTGGTGACTGTTTCAAAAAAATTGACCAGGTTTAAGAGGCAGGATCTGCCCTTAACAAAGCCGAACTGGGTAGGATCCAGTGTCTGTAGGTCCCCAATATCTTTATTTATGAGGTCCATGATGATCCTTTCCATAACTTTGCAAACCAAGCTAGTCAGGCTTATGGGGCAATAGTTTCCAGGATCCGTTGAGGCACCACCTTTGTGGAGAGGGACCACTGTTGCTGTACACCACTCTTTGAGTACATATCCTGTAGTAAGGCTGGGATTGAACAGTAGTTTTATGTTTGTGTTTAGCTCTTCTTGGAGTTCATGTAGGATGCAGCCCGGGACACCGTCTGGTCCCATTGATGCTGCGTTTTTTGCTTTGGAGAGGGCGGCTCTTACCTGAACATCTGAGATGTCAGGGGGGCAGCACTCTGCTGGGATAGATATTTGCCCTTTTGGTGGGGAGGGGTGGGAGAAGTTTGCGCTGAACCTGTCAGCTAGGATGTTGGCAATGTCTGTGGGTTTGGTGTATTTTTTGTCATTTTGGACTAATTCTGAGCATATCTGGGAGTTCCCACCCAGGTTCCTAACATAACTAAAGAAAGCCTTGTGATTATCCTTAGTGTCCTGTGCAATTTTTCTCTCGAAGCTGGCCTTAGACGATTTTAGGAGTGCCCGTAGTTTTTTGCTAATACTGATCAGAGATGCCTTCCCTTTTTGGGATTTTGCTCTATCATGTAGTAGCCTCCTCCTTCTATTGTATAGTTTGTTTATGGCTGGGGTCCACCAGACAGGACGTGCCTTTGGAGGATTGGGTCTTGGTTTTATTTGGGATTGCATGATCCATGCATTCCTGAAGGTGTTCATAGAATGCGTTTATAAAGGATTCTGCTGTCTGGGCCATATTTTCCACAGGCCCAGGGGCTTTGAAGGATTCCACCTCGGTTTTGAGGAGTGTGAAATTTGCTTTAGAGAAGTTTTTCACTGTGGTTTTCTGGGCAGGGAGTAGGGTCGGGATGTGAATATCCAGTGAGATTAGTTTATGGTTGAATCTTACCAGTGAGGGATACACTTCTGGTCTGGAGCATAAAGTCCCCATGTTGGTGATGATCAGGTCCAGTATGTTTTCCCCTCTTGTGGGAGTGGTAACAAGTTGTTCCATAGCATTTGAGTTTATAAATTCTAGAAACCTTTGGGCTAGGGTGTTGGAGCTAGAGTAATGCTCCCAGTCTATGTTTGGGTAGTTGAAGTCGCCCAATATAATGGTGTTTGGAGAGACCTTCATATTTTCCAGTGTTGTCAGGAAGCGAGTGGGGTTTCTGAGTTTGGGAGGGTGGTCTGTAGCAGGCTATAAACTGGAAGGCAGTTTTACCCATTGTTAGTTGCACATGGATAGTCTCTGATGCTTCGTGCTGTGCCACCAACCTGGAGGTGTGGGTATCTTTGATGAATATTGATACTCTCCCTCCTTTTGTGGTTCAGTCCAAGTTTTGGGGCTGAAAAGCATGGTATGAGGTATAACCTGGTAGTGCTGGGGTGCTCTCGGGAGCCTTGAACCAGGTTTCTGTTACTGCACAGATATCGATGTTCTCCATGCCAAGGAGAGTTTCGAGTGCATGCATCTTGGGGTTTAGACTTCTGGCGTTGAGTAGCATTACTCTTAGTTTCTTATCCCCTGTGATACCTATGGAGGTGGGTTTGTCTTTTGAGCCTTGCCTAAAAAAGCACTATGGGGGTAGCAAGAGCCTTTGCCAATATCTGAAAGCCCAGGGGTGACAGGTGCAAGCCGTCCCTAGCTAAGCATCGTGGCTTGTCAAGCATGTCATCCCAGGCTGACAGGCATTGGATCCCCTTTGAATGACACCAATACTTAAGCCAATTGTTGAAATTGATCATCTTGTCTTCATATTGTGGCATCATTCTTGGTGAGGGTAAGATGCTACTCAAGGTCAGGGTCATACCGGCCTGGGCTACATGCTCAGAGAGCTCCTCTATGTCTCTTTTCATGTAGTCCAGGGAAGTACATCTCAGGTCATTCACACCAGCATGGACAATGACTGAGTCATATTTGTACTTGCCTTGGAGTGACCTGAGTGCTTGTGTTATGTGGCGGATCCTAGCGCCCGACAGGCAGCTCACCGTGCCCTTCTCCTTGTTCAGCCTGGTGAGCGGGATGTCAGTGTGCCTGACGATAGAGTGACCTATTACAAGTGTATCAGGTGTGTTGTTTAGCCTTAAGGGCTGTGACTGTTTGGCACACTGGCTTTGTGAGCTATGTGTTGCACGTGTTTTGTTTTGGGGTAGCGGTTGCTTGGGTGTTTGCTTTGGAGGTCTCTGCTGCTTAGGCAGATTTTTATTTAGAGCCTCTGAGTATGTTTTTGTGTGTTTATGTGTTTGGTTTGCTGTCGTGGTAGGTCTATGTGAGACTGGAATTGTAGTGAATGTGGTTTCCTTCTCCTCCTGACTGGTTATGCCAGTACTGAGTTGAGAGAGCTTAGCCTCCAGTTTGGCTATATGGTTGCATCTCTCACATGTGTTGGAATTTGTTGGGAGGAGGAGAGGGTTGTCTGTGTACATGAGGCAGTTGTAACATTGCCTCAAGATTCCCAGATTCATCAGCTGGACCAGAGAGGAGATTGACAACTGACCTTTGGACATGCTAGAATAGTATTGGGAATTCCTTTATAATTGAAAAAAAGGGCCAATGGGGAACAAGGTACTCAAGGGGAGTTTGTGAGGGTGTAGTGCTTTTAATTTTTTTAGTGCTGACTTATATAATTGCTTTAGTGAGCAAGTGCCAGGTAACTTAAATGCAATGTGTTACAGGTAACTTAAATGCAAAAACTACAAACAGTAACTTTCTTTCAAGTGAAACAAGGAAATAAGTACAGTAAGCAATGCAGATATCACTAGGGATCCACAGAAGCACTGAAAAGCCGCGTTTTAGGTGGAATTAGCTTTTCAGGGAAATAACAAGCAAACAAACAACAAGCATACAAACAAAGCTAGATTCAGCAGGCCTGGATCTAGTCTATGCTACAGCAAACAATGTGCACCAATTTCAGTAAGAAACAGTTAAAATATGCAGGCACTATAAGCCTTTAACCAGAAATTCCCAGCTCAGAAGGGCAGAGTCCAGCCTCTCCTCCCACAAGAGTGCAGACCACGAACCTTCTTAATGTAAAATAACTGGCCTGAAGCCCAAGTGCTTAAACCAGAACTAATACAATTTTAGAATAACAGACACTGAGCCCTCAATCAGCAGTTCCCAACTTAGAAGGATGTAAGCTACCTGTCCTGCCACCACAGTGCAGGCCACAAACCTTCCTAATGTAAAACAACTGGTCTGAAGCCCAAGTGCTTAATCCAAAAGACTTAGAATGATAGCTACACTTTAATCAAGTTACTACCAAGCAATAATAAATACAAATGAATACTTTAAAGAATGTCTGGATTCATGCTCAAGTTATACAAAGCTAGATTCAGCAGGCCTGGATCTAGTCTATGCTACAGCAAACAAGGTGTACCAATTTCAGTAAGAAGCAGTTCAAATATGCATGCACTATAAGCCTTTAACCAGAAATTCCCAGCTCAGAAGGGCAGAGTCCAGCATCTCCTCCCACAAGAGTGCAGACCATGAACCCTCTTAATGTAAAATAACTGGCCTGAAGCCCAAGTGCTTAAACCAGAATTAATACACTTTTAGAATAACAAACACTGAGCCCTCAATCAGCAGTTCCCAGCTTAGAAGGATGTAAGCTACCTGTTCTACCACTGCAGTGCAGACGACAAACCTTCTTAATGTAAAATAACTGGTCTGAAGCCCAAGTGCTTAAACTAAAAGGCTTAGAATGAGTTACACCAAGCAGTAATAAATACAATTGAGTGCTTTTAAGATGACGCAAAAGCAAAATAAAGTAGGAAGAAACACAAATACAGTAAAAGTAGATAAAAATTTTTTTTTCTAAAGTTTACTTTGAAATATGATAGGACAGAAACACATTTCTTGGATGTTAGCAATACAAAAGAAATTGGGAAAAGGAAAAATTGATCTAACATTTATATGAAAGAAACTTTTTTTTAATGCCTACATACATTTTAAAAGTAATAACCATTTTAGTCAAAAGAAATAATGAAAGGACAATTTCTATGTATTGCTCAAATGTTTTTTGAATGGGATGCTTTCATGACAGATATATATATATATATATATATATATATATATATATATATATATATATATATATATATAAGTTGAAAGAAGTGTTTCTTGAAAGGTGATATCATAATAATTTAATAGAAGAGTTCCTAGTTGAACTTATGAACAAAAGGACAGGGTTTACAAGCCACTTTTAGGTTCAGGGGACTTTGCTGGAAAAAAATACCCGAAGAGAGGGTTATTGCAAAAAGGGCTATGATTTTAAAATATAGTAACAACATCCAGTAAGTAAGAACTGTCCTGGAAATCATGTGACATATTCTTGAATGTTTTCCTGACATTTTTAAAGTGGTTAGGAATATTTTCAAGAAAGGGCACAACATCAAGGAGACGCTGGAAAGAAAAACATTGGATAATGCAACTTTTTAAGGAATGAAAAGATGTGGTTGCTGTAAAAAATGCCAATTTGTTTTAGAGGGAAAGGAGATTAATATTAACTGGGGTCTATATCACTTCATCAAACTGTCAGTATGCCATTCATCAAATTCCCCTCATGTGTGGAGCTGTGCCCCCACACCCCCGCTAATTTTATATACCAACTCTGAGTTCACACTACACTGGGGAAAGGGCAAATTTCCTGATCCTCACTGTACCATGATCTCAGTATGAACAGTTCAATATTTGATGTAATTGCACTGAAATGCCATTCAATGAACTGATTTTTCAATGAATTGATAGGAATCCTATTAATTGATATGGCAACATTAAAACATTTCACAGCTTTACTGGAAAATCTCACCCAGACTCTGCTACAGCTTGCTGTGAGGGAAAGGTTAGTTTGCTTTTGCTTTCTTGCATTTTGTATTACTCTGTTTCTTTCTTATACTTTGTATATTGTGATTTGTTTTCTTTAAGCTGTGTTTCACTTGTATTCTGCTTTTAGTTGCATATTAAAACAAGGAAAGAGACCACAGCTGTGTCTCTTGTGAGTCACACAGAATTCTTTTCCACCTTCCCACCATGGTGCCATTGTGTTCTTAGACTCAACTATCTTTCTAGTTGCCTGCCCCTTATGTTAATTTGACCACATATCTCCTTCTCTCATCCCTTTCATTTGCTGTTGTGAGTAAGCACAAAATTATCATTTTGTGAAATCATTCCCCTGCAGCTATTTACATTTATTGGACATCCTACTGTATTCCATAGAACCAGAATACAAAGTGTCCAACTCCTTTCAATCTATCTTTTTCTTTTAAAACTGTGCACACTAGTGCACACTGCAGTGCTTAAGATATTAACCCATCCTTTTCCATCTTATCTTTAATCTCTGCAACATCTTTTGCAAGGCCACCAATTATTAGAGAGCCCATATTCTGCCTCTCAGTAGTCATCTTGGAATTAGTGCTTCTGTTTTATCTTGGTGAGAGAAGGAGCACAGGGACATTATTTCTTGGAGACTCCTAATCACCAGAAAACCTAATAAATGTTTCATAGGTGACAGCTTGAAATTTGTGCTTATATTCTGCTCCTTGTGAAAAAAAGAGCATAGGGTATTGATTCCTGATTGTTTCTGGTTGAGCATTTAGTGTCTGTGCTTGATGTTCCTGATTGGTCTGTTTGCTATTCAAGGCATCTACCAGGGAAAGACTACAACAAGCCTACATACCCTTGCATCATCTGAGACAAGACTGTGGATCAACAGACTGTGGCCTGCTTCTCATCTTGTGATTGCTGCTAATGTTTTGCTTCTGGTGAGAGAAGAAGCAAAGAAGCATTGCATCCCAGCAGAGTGAAGTTGTGGTGAGACCAGCACTAGTAGTAGCCAGGCTGTACCCATTCATGTGACTCTCCTCTTTTCATCGTTCTTGAAAAGCTAATTCTTTGTTTTAAGTAAGCACTGCTTGATTTGTTCCTGACTTCAGAATATCTGTGTAAATACATCATCCTTAAATTTTCATTCACTACTCATTGGTTTCCCCTCCAATGTTTCGCAGTGCCCCATATGGACACAAACACATTGAGTGATATTTTCCCTGTAAAAGTATGATTGAAATTTCACCAATACCTAGTTGCACACAGGACAACTAGTTTGCAGTGACAAGCACTGTCCCCAGAGTTGCAAACCAGATACTACTGACATTGCTTTATATTCTCACTCTAGCTATCTAATCAATAAAATGGATCTGTTGCCATGGATATGAATTTCACACTATCTCCTTTGCCAGCTTGTTGGATATGGGCATCCTGAGGCAATGTAGAAATTGCCTCAGGTTTACTGACAACTAGTTTATTCTCAAACAAACTGATATGGTATGTGAGAGATTTATTTACACAATGTCATGGGAAGCAAAGCTTTCACAAAAAAGTACTCCTAATGTCAATAAGGTTATCAGTAGTGCACATGCTACACACAGAAACAGATCCAAAGTACCAAGGAGTCAAAACCAGCCAGCAGAGTCCATAAACCGATTTTAATAAAAAATAAAACACATGAACGCAGCCACATAAAACATAGCGTTTTCATTTTAAAAGTTCATTAGATGTGGATCTAAGTGGTTTTGACTCCTTGGTACCTTGAATCTGTTTCTTGGTGTTTGTTGGGTGACACTTTGCCTCTTTTTATGCACATGCTACACACATCACACACAATTCAAAGCAGACATATAGATCCACATATGCTGAGACACTTAAATTTAACCTTCCTAAACTCCAAAGACCTCCTAGATGAAATACACATAACAAATACCCTCAGCAGCCCTGAATGCACTCTTTCAAAACAACACCCGTATCAACACATAGAGCCATGTCTCATGCAGCCTCTACTTCTAAGCCCGTAAGGCAAGCCACCACACAAAGCAACATTCTTGTCATTGGAGACTCCATTGTGAGACACACTGATGTCCCATTCACCAGGTTGAGTATGAAGAAAATCACTGTCAGTTGCTTATTTGGGGCTAGAATCTGCCACATTACACACACACACACACACACACACACACACACACACACACACACACACACACACACACACACACTCAGGTCATTGGACCACAAGTACCAGTATGACTCAGTTATAGTCCCTGTGCATGTAAATGACCTGAGAAATACCTTCCTAGACTATATGAAGAGAGACATCATGGAGCTCTTGGAATATATGTCTCAGCTGGTATGAGCCTAGCACTGAGCATCATTTTACCTTATCCAAGGATGATGCCACAATACAAGCAAAAGATGACTGACTTTAACAGCTGGATTAGTTTCTGGTGTCATTCTAAGGGAATGCAATATTTTTCAGCATGGAAGGAGATGGTCAAAAGACCACGCTGCTTTGCCAAGGATGGTCTGCACCTCTCCCCACTAGGCTTTCAGATATTAGCTAAAACATTGTCTTCCCCTATAGTGCCTTTTTTAGGCAAGTACTTCCCACATAGCAAATCAAAACCAAGAAAATCTAAAGGTATTACTGCTAAGTGCTAAGTGTCTAAACAAAAAAACTCCACTCCCTAAAAGTTCTCTTCACCCTACAGAATGCTGACATGTGTGCAGTTACTGAAACATGGTTTAAAGCCATAGAGAGCCTTCCACATATTTAGACCAGCTACTACACAGACATGGACTAAAGGTGGAGGTGTCTTGATTTACATCAGAAGTAAATCTACCTCAAGGTTGGTCAAACAGGACAATGCACTTGAGCTACTCCATGTTCAGATTACCACAGGCAAAATCCAATACCACTTCCTTGCAAGGTGTAGGTTCCCCTGTATGACCCAGAAAACTCATACCATGTATTTAAACTTATTGGAAACACTCACCATTCAATCCAATACTATATTCATGGGTGACTTTAATTACCCCACTATTAACTGGGAATCCTCTATGACACCAAACATACAGGCACAGAGATTCCTGGATTTTGTAAACATAAACTTCCTGGATCAGATTGTTAATACACCAATCATGGGTGCAACCATACTGGATCTGGTACTCACTAATATGGGAGAGTGCTGCACACCCCTGCATGCAATGTCTTCTCTGGTAAGGTCAGACCACAAAATGGTCTCCTTTGAAGTAAAAATAAAACCAGGATCCCCCCAAAAACCCTGGAATATTCAGAAACTACTCTAAGGGTAACTTCTTGCTATTAAGTGATGATCTGGCAAAATCTGAAGCCAGCATAACCTTGAGGACACTGCAACCTATGCAGAGTTGTTCACAGAAACCCTATATAAGCATGTTAATAGCTGCATAGAGGCAGTTGTACCCAGCAGGAAGAAGTACAGAACTAACTCAAAAAACATGCCACCCTGGTGGAATCACAAAAATCAATAGGCTGTATAACAGAAGGAATAACATTGTGCAAAATTCAGGACATACAGCACCCATCAGGATAAAAGCACACTCATTAAACTAAGCAAACAACTCAGAGGACAAATATAGTCTATCAATACCAAATTTGAGGCAAATTTGGCCTCACTGGCCAAGAACAACCACAATGCATTCTTTAGCTATGTCCACAGATTCAAAGCCAATACACAATTGTGTGCAGAGCTCATTGTAAATGGCACTACCTATACTGAGCCAGAAGATATAGCATGCCTAATGACCAACAAATTCACTCCAACTTTACCCCTCTCTTCCCCTCAACCTTCTCTCAGGAAATGCCAACACATTTAACTCCTCCCTGTTATCACTAGGAAGCAGGTCCTTAATACTCTGTCCAAGGCCAACAACACTGCATCAGTGGTCCCAGATAATATCCCAGTATACCTTCTAAATAGCATGAATCATGACCTATCAGGGCCTCTGGAACTGCTGTTTAACTGTAGCCTCCAAACAGGCTTTGTGTCTTGTGAATGGAAAACAGCAACAGTTATCACTCTGCACAATGGTTGGCCATCTACAGACCCTGGAAACTACAGACCCATAAGTCTCACTAGCCTTATATGCAAAGCCATGGAAATAATTATCATAGAAATTATCAATAATGATATAGTAAACCTCCAGACACTGGATCCAACACAGTTTGGTTTCATCAAGAGCTGGCTATGCCTACTTAACCTGTGGACTTAAGGTCAACAAAGCAATGGAAGAGGACAAAATTGTTCACAATGCCCACCTTGATCTGGCCAAGGGATTTGATACAATACCCCACTTGGGTATTGCTGCCAAACTCAAGAAGTTGGTTACAAACCCATATGTCACCCACTTGATACTCAACTGTTTCACAGAAGGACCCAGGAAGTTAAAATTGGGGAGTCCACCTGTACAAAGAGGCCAGTCACAAGTGGAGTCCCTCAGGGATTAGTCCTTGGACCATTCCTTTTTGAAATTTACTTCTTTGAAGTCAAGACCATTGTCAGTGGACTCAGGCTGCCTAAATTTGCAGATGATTGCAAATTAGGAGCTGTCATTGAATCCCACACCAACACAAATGTTCTCCAGGAAGGGCTGACACAGACAAACAACTAGAATCAGAGCCATGCACTAAAACTAAATGCCAAGAAATGCATAATAGTATCCTTCAGGAAGTCATCCACACCTGGTAACTATCATATTGACAGCACACCCCTTAGAGGTGACCCAGTAGTCAGGGACTTGGAGACACACATAGACAGTAATCTAGCCTTTGACCATCACATGTCTACAGTAGTGAGGAAATCATTCTATGTTGCGCAATTTATAAACAAAGGTATGGCATCTAGGTCCAAGGAAGTCATTGTTCCGTGTATTTGGCATTCATCAGACCTATCATTGATTACAATGCCCCTTTGGCATGTATCTAATCAGGCACATCCAACAACTGAAATGTCCACAGAGGTTCCGCTCTGAAAGAATGCAGGGCATAAGTAAAATGTCCTATGCAGACTGCCTCAAGGCCCTATCACTGTATTCTTTTTCCTACAAGCTGTTGAGGGGAGGGAGATATATGCCTGGCATACAGGGCATTGTCATGCCCCATTCTGATAGTCTTCCTGCATATCAGCAAAACAAACAACACCAGAATTACCTCTTCTAAAGACTTAAACCTTGCCGGTGATATAAATCACACCAATTATAGGTAAATCTTCAATATACCACACCCAGTCACTGGTCATTGCTATATTATACAATGAATGGCCATTAACATTCAAAAAACAAGCATGCTGATTGGTCAGCCTAGTCAGTGTGCCCATTGTAAATCAAGCATATACCAACAGAAAAAGTCTGGCCACTTAACTATCATTGAACGCCCAGAATTTTTTTTTTTGTTATCTCTTAGAGAAACATTAGTCTGAGTGAAAAACTCTGAAGCTGAAAAGCGTGTCATTATTTAGTGACTTTGTTTCTCATAAAATGTGTTTTTTTCTGACAAATCACAGAGTAACGAAGTCACTAAATAATGACAGGCATTTCACTTTCAGATTTTCTTTCCTTCAGACAATGCACATGTATTCACATTTTTTCAAATAAAAGATTAAGCAGTAGATATGAGACCACAGAAAATACAAGCAAAATCAGGTACATTCTGCAAACTACAACATACCTGATTTTCCTTGTATTTTCCCATCTCTCTCATACCTCTAAACTGTCGAGATGTTGCAGTTTTTTTCTTTCAAAAAAAAAATAACAATGTAGATCGTCCTTTCTCCATTGCTCGCTTGCTAAAGCAGTGATGTACTGTGTAAGCCAAGGAACGCAAGTCTCATATGCATGTGCAGTATATAATCAAAGGGCAGAATCAGGAAACAATTCAGAAGAACACCACAGAGCCATTATACAAAGACATTATTTAAGAAAAGTAAGTAATTTTTTTCTTAAATAATGTCAGGGTATAATAGCAATAACCAACTCCAAGGGCTTTGTCCTCATGATTAAACCACACCAACTATGGGTAACTCTTCAATATACCATACCCAGTCATCAGTTATTACTACATAATCTCACTCCTGTGTGAAGTAAACAACAGAAAATTAGCAACTGCATCCAAGGAGCTATTATGCTTCAAGGGTATGAGAGAAGATGACCACAAGCCTGCAGAAGCTGAAAAGCTCAGGACTTAGTTGAATGCCCAGGATTGTGAACTATGACCTTGGTCTTTGTTAGCTCCTTCTATACTTACCACAAAAACAAAACAAATGAGCTTAAAAAGTCCTTCAAAGAGCCATCAGCCAATAAAATTCTTAAACACTTCATAATTGGAACAAGAAATCTATTGAGTCTGCCAAAACAAACCTTGTTAATTGAAAAAAAAACATGGCTTTCATTTTAAGATTCAGACAAGTTACATCTACATATTTCAATGTATGGAAAAGGTATTAAAATACTTTTAACCTGGAAACTATCCTACCAAGGAAACATATTCATATGCAGCTCATTCCAACTGAGACCTGAATAGCTTCAACACAAAAAGGATTCTAAGATCAGTTTCCAATTAATGCAGTTGCCAGCATATTCATCCCATATCATGTTAGCTGCATCAAGATTTTATTGGCTCCTGACTAGGTTGTTTCTATAATATAGCTATTGGATATGTGCATCTGGCCTTACTATAGCTGTGGTGCTTTCCCCTGTAACATATAAAGTTCAAAATATGGAAGAATAAGGCTTGGACATGAGGTTATATGCTGTCAGGTCCACCAGTTACACTTTCAGACTGAGCAATACTGTACATCTAGCCAGATCACATGACTGACATACTGATACTAGACCATCTATGGAAGAAAAATACCTATATCTGATATCCATTTTTTCTGAAGTAAAAAGGAAGATTTTGTAAAGACATGCATTATAATCATACAATATACCACTCAATTTACTATATTACCATATATATTAAGATAAGAATATGTACTTTTCTTGTTGCCATTTGCTTCAAAATGTTCTTAATTTAGCATAGTATAATAGCAAAGAGACAAACAGCATGTTAGATAGACACTGATGCTTTTTTTTTATTATCAAAACAATATTTAATTCCATTTCATGAACTATCAAAATGCCAATCTTGTTTTTAGGTCATTTTCCAAAACTCAAACACTTAGGAGATAAGAACATTAATTCTTCTCTACTTTAGCCAATTAATTTCCTTGCAACCTCATCTTTAGGTGACTGTAGTGCAGTTCTGGATAATGTTCAAACCTGGTGAACATTTCTCTGACGACCTCTTTAGATATTTTAGCTAAGTTTAAAGTATCTTGGACAAAACCACTGTCTCACATAGTCACCGAAACAAATTCACTTTGAACAAATGCCTACTGTTTCTTTTCAGTGTGTTTCCCTCTACAGTTTCAACAACAAAGAATCCTGGCTACTTACATTTCTTTAAAACTGCTTCTTCAGGATGTCTCTCATGGGAAATCTGCCAAATTTTCATCTCTCCTTTCTTCCAGTCAGATGTAGGTTTGGCATGCCTGCTGTTCTATGGGTGTCATGCATGATTTTGTTTTGGTTTCTCTTGCCATATATCTTGGTCTTTAAAAGTCACACAAAAGACACACATAATAATCTTTTCATTTAATTGTGTACATTAATAACTAAGTCGGTGATAGAACGCATTTCCAGCGGAGAATTCCTGCATTCTAACAATGTTAAGTGATTAAGTAAGAATGCAAATAACAGGCTCTGTTAATGGTTTGTAACTCTTCATCACATGTTTCACCCACAGTCTATCGTACTCTTTCTCATCTTGATCATTAGACTCTGCAAAATTGGAACAGGATGGTGCATGCTGAAATCCAAAGTGATCTATAAATCTTTTACAGGTTCATAGGTTCAAAGGCAAGGACTAGGCTAGCTGCCCTTGAGGGGCATTTTAAGCTTATCCAATTTCCCTTTTTGTATTTGAATTAACCTATCCAGTTTGGATAGAAAATGTTCTTACCCATCCCCTGTAAAAGTTTAAAATTCAGCACTGACATAATTTGGACCATCATCTGATACAGCTGTCTCTGGAATACTGTTCTTGAATGTTGTGTTCAGTGCACTGTTCAGACCTTGAATAGTAAATCAGTGTCATCAGTTCTATAAACATAAGAGTAGTGGTTATTATAGAGCAGTTATATGTTCTTGACACTGAAACAAATTTATCTCCTTCTATCTCCATGGTGTAAAGTCTCGGATTGTTATTGTGAATGTTTATTATGATATGATTATTCACAGTACATTTTGAACTTTTTGGTCTATTTGTATAAAAGTTCCTAACCAAAACAATGCACTGCCTTTACACTTCGCTGCACACAAATGAAATTCAAGTATTGCCAACATTGCTTTACTCTTCTAATTTAGCACTGTCACTTTAAATGGTCTGTATACACTTTGGATGTAACTAATCAAAAGTAAGACTCCATTCTTTCTCGCATTCCATGCTGTCATTCTCATTAACGTTTGTTGCAATCCCTTGTTCCCCTTTATCATTAACATGTTTCTGAAATGTTTCTTTTGTAGATAATTCAGTAAACTTTCAGTTCATCTTCAAGTAGGTCTTGCTGTTCTGGCAAGAATGAATGACTCAGCAAATTTGCAACTTGCATCTGATTTTCTGGCATACCTCTCAACATCTTAGTTTAAGAAATATGGACAAAGCTTCACAAAATGGGGGGGACAAAGGCCCAAAAATAGGAACTGACTTTAAATATTGCCCTTTTAAACTTAGAAAATTGTTAGAGTAACAGGGTTTGTATTGACATACATTTTCTGAAGGATTTGAAGTCTGAAACTCAAATGCATATCATTATTTAGTGACTTCATTCCTTAGATTATGTCAGTGATTTGCCAGAAAACATCAAATCGTATGAGGAATAGACCTAAAGTATGAGGCAAAATTCTGGACATTCTGCAAAAAGCTGGACAGTTGAGAAGTATATTTTCTGGCCTTTAACACCTCTCAATTCAGATTTCTGCAAATACAACAGTATTCTTCATACCCCGAATGTTATTTTCTACAGCATCTTAAAAATACTCTTTAGCTGCTTATGATCAATTTATAATTACAGTTTTCCATAAATTAATTGAAATAAATATTCTAACAGCAATATAATATTGCTAATAGTTTTTCCTGTACAAAAATGTATTTTCTGACATTCTGTAAAGGTTCTTCACTATAGGCAACTGTTCAGTTGTAACTTGCATTTACTTGTAATAAGACTAGCTTATTCACCTCAAAATGATTCAGTGTGAGTGATCTTGTTGTTATTATTTGATCAATCTTAATTTATTTCCTTGTTCTACTGTCTATCATGCTACATCTTGTTCCATTTTTTTCTTAATGGCAAACTTATTTTTGAAATATTCAGAATAAACTTCAAAATATACTGTATCATACACATAAATCTTGTAATTAGTTGTTTATCCTCTAGTGGAGGCAGCTGTAGAACAGCTCTGACTTTCACATCATATGAAATTAAAACATGACCCACACATTCCCTATTTGTAGCTCTAATTTTACACTTGAGGTTATACTGCCTTAACTTATTTAGTAACTGAGTCAATATTTTTCATCCTATGTAGTGACAAGCCATATCAGTTTGCCATCATTAATACCATCAAAACATTTAAGCCATTCAGCTATCTTCACAATAGCTCTCAAAAATTCTTCAGGCACTGACAAAAGCAAAATGGAAATGTGAGAAATGTTCCTTCCTAAAGTTGTATTAAATGTATAAAACATGACATTTTCCCTATCAAGCTTAACTTTTCAACATTACTGATTGGAATCAACCACAAGAAAATATACTGCATTTAGCACTCAAATTATATTTAGTACATTGGATTAATAGTCTGAACTGCTAGTGAACTCCTGCCTGTAGTCAAGGATATAAGATTTGATTCCTTCCATGTGCTGACTATGTAATTCTGTGTAAGTCATTGTACCAGACAGTGCTCTGGGTTTATCTCTGCAAAGGGACAATTGTGTTAAGTGGGCTTACCCATTTAACAAATGTATAAAATTAAAAACATAGTGAAAATTACTTATTCTATTGCATACTACAAATAACGGTCTCTCTTAATGACTTGTCTTGCTTATTTTTGCATTTGTAAATTAGATTTATTGATTCACATTTTTTTCTTTGAATTCATATCTTTTACTTCCTGCTGTGTGAAATCATTGTATGCCGCTGTTGCTGCCCTGCAGCCTGGGTTATACTTAGAAAGGGTTTTAGGATCAGCACACCATTCCAGTTAACAAATGGTAAATAAATAAATAAATATGGAATTATAAAAATTAAATTTAATAAAAATAGTAAGCTTTTCATTTAAAAGATTTTACTAAAACTTCAGAATTTAACCAATCATGTAATACTGGCTATCAACACCATGGATGTCTTTCAACAGTCTTGGTTCAAATAATATACCTAAATGGTCTGAAAAACAAGATATGACTATTTCAACAAATAATCAATGTAAGAGGCAAGTTCTATAAAAATAAGAAGAGTGTTTATTGGTAACAGTATGAGGAATGAAAGAAATGAGAGAAGTGCTTAATATCAGGATTAATTTCTGTTAAGTATAATGCAGCATTTAGTTACCATTGAAATGCTTCAATGTTAGCTCCATGAGTTTCATGACAACATAGTTGAGCAGGGAGTTTAGATTTAGCTAAAGATGGATTTAAATGGTATTCCAAGCACCTTTTATTAGTATTGTCAAGTCTGTGAAATACTGTAAGTATTTTCTTATAACTATTAAAAAATGCATATAATCCACAAACAGGTCCTATATAAGGACCTCAAAATAAATATGGTGGCCTTATATTTTAAACATCCAGCAACAAGACTTGATCACTATTATCTATATAAGCATCTAACAAATTAACCAAAAGAGAAGCCTTCTTTATTATGATTGCTATCCCAGCTTTATATCTTTCTCCATGTTCCATGACAATATTTGAAGTCCAGAAATACCAACTGGAATGACTATCTTCCTGCAGAAGATGTGCTTTTTGCAAAAAAATCTCCTCTTTTCTTTTTAAAGTAGTGCAGTACTTAACTTCTTATTATATTGAATTTATATTAAAATCATTTGTTAGTAAGTAAATTGGGTGGTGCAGTGGTACAGCAGTTAGCATTGTTGCCTCACAGCAAGAGGTTCTCCAGTTTGATTCTTGGCTGAGGTGCCTTCAGTGTGGAGTGTACATGTCCACCCTGCATTCGTGTGGGTTTTTTCTGGGTGCTCCAATTTCCTCCCACATTCCAAAGACATGCATCTGGAGCATTTCTCCTTGGGCCTCCACTGGAAATGAGCTCTGTCCCAGTTGGACTTTGCCAGTAAACAAATGTTAAATAAATTAATTGATATCACAAAAATATTTATGAAGTAAAGAGTCCAAATTATATAGCTGGACAGAATTTATACTGCTACCAAAACAAGGAAAGGCAAGTGATTCATGTCATCAAACCATACCTCTGAACTGTACAGATTTTCACAGAATGTCCAGATTTTTGCCTCATATTTTTGGTGTGTTCCTCCTAAAATGTGTACATTTCTGGCAAATAGCTGAGTACTGAAGTCATTAAATAATGACAAACATTTGAGTTTAAGACTCCACATCCTTCAGAAAATTCATGCTAATGCAAAACCTATTATTCTATCAACTTTCTAAGTTTGTAAAAGCAATATTTAAATCCGCCCCTATTTGTCCCCTCATCATTTTAGACTTTGTCTAGATTTTTTGCTCTAATAGGTTGAGATGTATGCATCAAATATAAAATCAGTCCAAAGAATCCCAGCATACTGAAAATAATGCACTAAAAACCATAAATGACTTTCATTTTTAACAAAACTTCACAATAAGCAAATTCCACAACAAACATTGAAAAATCATATTGAAATGCTAAGTGGATTTAAGGCAACCAATACACAGACATAATTTTATTTTAATTATACTTACTTAGACACTCAAATAAAATCAAGTTCAAAAGAATAAATACTAAATATTTTATCAAAATTATCCTTTCATAATGACTTTCAAAAGAGCTCAACTTAGTATAGGAAAGCAGAATAAATACTGAACAATTTCATGACATAACCAACAAAAAATAGTTTCTAGAAATGTCCTTAAAATTAAGGAACTAAGTAGAGACCTAATAAAGTACTTGCACATGCAATAAAATGCAGTTACAAAATATGAACACTAAAGTAAATATTTAAAAAGTAGTTCAGGAGTTGGGATATATTTAAAACCAGGCACTTTGTACCATATAAAATACCACATATTTAAGCAGATCTGAATGGTGATGCTATGAACATGTTTAGTTAGTAGACTGAAATATACCTTTGAGGTAGATATTTCTGTGATGTTCCAGCACTTTTAATCTTTTATCTCATCTCCTGTGTGGTTTTTGCCTATTCAGTGCAGCCCACTGAATATTTAAAATATAATGCCACCACATTGCAAAGCAATAGGCCACTCAGTCTGAGAGGTATATTGTCCCAGTACCCCATACTGAAGGTTGTTAATGGTAAAGTTAATCATTTCTATTACTAATTCACAAAAAGACTCTTACTACAAGTACAAATTCCATTCTTTAACAGTGCATCAACCCTAGGAAAAAGGCTTGATTTGTAGGCTTAGTGAAACCACATATGCGAACACCCTTTGATATGTTGTTAAATTCTGTATTATTTGCACAAATACATCTGGCAGTCAAAAATTCACTACATGGTAAATGAGTAGCAAAATATCTTGGGTGTGTACTCTCTGCAGTGTCAAATGAGTTACTGGAAGTTTCTTTCCTATGGATGGTTAACTTAATTTGTTCATCCTCTGCATAGATTTTCAAATTTAAATATCAAACCTCTTTCTTATTTTTAATGTACATAGACCTTATACCTAAGTTGTTTTGTTGCAAATAGCCTACAAAATTATAAAGGGTAGACTATGTCCCTGGCATACAGACACTAGATCATCAATGTAACAGCAACAGATCTTCACATGTGCCAAGTAATTCTGATAGTTATTGATAAAGATCTTTTTGACTTGTTCCTTAAATAGATTTGCATATGAAGGGACATAGGTAGCAAACCTTGTTGTTCCCTTGGTCAGTAAATAGATGTTACAAAAATAAAATAAATGATGTATTAGACTGAATCTGAGTAACTCCAGGAGGTGCCCCAAAGATGAATATGAAGCAAAAAAGACAGGCTGTTTATAGTCAATCCGGATGCTTTTTGGATGCACCCAAACTATTTATGACCATGAACTAGTCCTATGGACAAGTTAAATTGTTTAAAAGCCCAGACATTTGATCTGATTCTTTAACAAAATAATTCAGAGTCCTAAGAATTAGTTGTAAATTGCTGGCAATTAAGTTGCTCAGTTTCACCAAACTCAACTTTGATCTGATTCTTTAACAAAATAATTTAGAGTCCTAACAATTAGTTGTAAATTGTTGGCAATTAAGTTACTCAGTTTCACCAAACTCTAACATTTGATCTGATTCTTTAACAAAATAATTCAGAGTCCTAACAATTAGTTGTAAATTGTTGGCAATTAAGTTACTCAGTTTCACCAAACTCTTGGCTAGGCTTGTAAGGGCCCCAGGGCCATTAGCTTAGTAACCTTCTATTACCCTATGAACTATAAGCCCACCAAGTAGATACTGCAAGATTTTTTTTTGGACTTTAGGACTTTAGGGAAACTATAAAAAATGAGTACATGGGTTCTTAACAAAAGTGATGACAACTATTTCCTGTAAATGTATATACATTTACCTCCTGTGGTTAACAGCTGAAACATATCACATTGAATTTCCCTTATTTCACTAGAGGAGAGCATAATGCAGTTTTCCCAGACATCCAATAACTCATATGCATCGCATATGATTTGGTACTATTCCACAGTCTGAATGATCATGTTTCCACCATTACCATACAGCTTAGCTAGTAAGAAGCCATCATGCTATCAATGTCATTGTCATTTTAATGTACTGTAGCATGCCTTTCCACACAATCAGTGGTAAAACATTCTTGACTTCTTTCCTCAAGCACATGTAAAACTAGTTTTGGGTCCCATGGAATCAATAAGCTATGCATGATATATATCTCCCATGATGAATGACAGGTCTAAGAAACTGAATGTTAATTTGCCTGATTCATTAGTAACCTTACACAAATAAATCATTTTTAGTCCACATTAGTCTAGAGCTTATAATTATTTTCAACATACTACTACTACTACTAATGATAATAATAATAATAATAATAATAATAATAATAATAATAATAATAATTAATTAAGCCCTAGCACGTGAGCATAAATAGCTAGCGGGGCTACATTAACCCATACTAGATGAACATGGGTAAATGCAAGTGCTTCTGTAACTACTAACACATGTCCTTGAGTAACCAGTGCTCTTCACTAACTCCTTATGAAATACCATGGATAACTAGCAATACTTCATTAATCCCTGACTAGTTGATTAAGCACTAGTGAGTGAGTTAGAAAAAATAGAAGTACTTCATTAACCACTGGTAGGTGAAGATGTGTCACCAAAATTTCTTTGTTAACCTCTTAAATATTAAGCATGGATAATTAGTTCTTCACTAATATGTTAGCAGATCAGACTAAGTTGCAGTATTTCTTTAATTTGCGCTATGCAGATATGGTAACTAGCAGTACTGTTTTCATCATTACTGATAAAAGAAGGGTCATTTTCTTAATCCCTAATATATAATCACGGATAACAAGGAGCCCTTATTAATAGGATCATAGTATCATAGGAGGCTACTAGGCTACTGGCCCTGGGGCCCTTACAAGCCTAGCCAAGAGTTTATCCCCAAAAAAGAAACCTCAGTCAGCACCTATCACCCCTGTCAATGACAGATAAAGGTGGAACCTCTAGGACAAATTTGTGGTTTCCCATTCACTCATCAAGGTTGCGCTTGAAGAGGATCAGTGAAGTACTTTGTTGGACATGTATGGGAAGTCTATTCCAGAGATAGGACAGCTCTGAGAGACAAACCTGTGTCTCCAGCAGGTTTTGTTGATATTGCATATTAGATTTAGGCCTATCAAGTGGGTAATGCATGAGGAATTAAACTTACAGATATGGAGCATCTCTAGCAGGGCAGGATCCATTATGGCCTTGTAGCCAAGACACAGATCACCTCTGAGCAATCTGTATGATACAGAGTAGAGTTATAGTGATTTGAGCCTGACCACATTGAACAGGTGTTGGAGGCCATGGATTCTCTTTGTGAGGTATTTCTGTGGCCTTTCCAATTGGTGCAGGTGTTTGGAGAGATACATACGAAATGGGGTGTTATACTCAATTATGGGTCTAATGAGGGAGGGGTACAGAGAGGTAATAACCTACTTTTTTCTGGATGCAATCCCTTTACTTATGAGATGAGCCAAGTAAAACACTTTTCTGGCCACTGCTGCCACTTGATGATTGAATGCAAGATTGTCAACCTGAGTACCCAGGTCTCTCACCACGGGTTGTGGTGTTTAGGGGGGTTACTTCTGATGTGGTCATCAGTAGGGCTGTGTTTTTGCTGAATGGTATGATAATACATTTTTTTGCATTTAACTTAAGGCCATGACTTTGGCACTAGTTATTTGTAGCTGTGAGACCCTCTTGCAGTTTGGTAACGTCATTTGGGGAGTCAAAGTAATACTTGGTATTTGAGTATGAGTACCATGCAATATTTCATTAACCCCAGTCAGGCAAGCTGCAATAACTAGTATGGCTTCACTAATCCCTACTATGTGTAGGTAATTAACTACCAGTGCTTCATTAATCCCTAGGAGATATTCATGCATAAGTAAGAGTGCTTCACTAATTTAAAGTATCTGAGCAAAAGTAACTAGTAGTTCTTCATTAATCACTACCACATGAGCTTGGGTAACTTCTAGTATTTACTACTCCCTAGGACATGAGTATAAATATGTAGCAGTATGTAATTACTCTCTAACCTGTCAGCATGGGTAACCAGAAATACTTTAGTCCTGCTTGCTGACAACTAGAAAAACACCATTAATCCCCATATACGGGCATGGTGAGAATGGAAGCAGTACTTCATTCATCTTCTTGCATGTGATCATCTGTAACCAACATTGCTTCAGTAATCCTATTAGATGGGCCTGGCTAACTAGCAGATTTTCTTTAATCCCTAATAGATTAACAAGGTTAACAAGCAGTTTTTCAGCCATGAGTTATATAAAATAAAGAATGATGGTACAATAAAGTGTGTGCTTATTCTAGCTTTGTTTTCTAATGTGAAATGAGACAGTCAACTAAAATTTAAATACTATTAATGTAACACTAAGAAATTTAGAGGGTAAAGATTTCAGCAGGTTCAGGTTATTTCACAGATGTCAGTAACCCCATTGTTGAACTCTAGCATAACTGTCATTAGCAGAAATATGATGAATTTGTATAGAAAGGGTTTACCTAATGAATTTATTGCAAGAAGTTCTAAGTGAAGTTAGTGAGAATGAAAGCTGAGTTTTTCACCGATTTTGAAATCTGGGTTTGTTTCAGGATATAATGCTAGTAACAGTGATAAGTTAACTCTCAACTTCATTATGTTGATACCCCAGGCATTACTGAAATTGCTTGCCCCAGGCATTACTAAAAGTAAGAGTTCTAACTGGAAGATGCTATGGTATAATGCTGAATTCAAGCAGGTGGTTGGGGATGGTCCCAGGTTTATCATAAGGAATGGATGCACTCTGAAATATTTGTTAGATAATTCAAGTGCTTCTGATCATTATAAATTCAATAAATAAGGTGTCTTTTCTTGTTTTAGTTGTAAGCAGTCTTGTGTTATTGCCTGCTCTCCATTCTTTAAGATATCTAATGTATACAACATCTTGACTGTTTTTAGTACTTTCACCTGTAAGTCTGAATTTTCAGTTTATATGACTAAATGTACTTTCTCTACAGGATTTCATGCTGGAAAAGCTACTGGAACATTGGGTGAGAGAATATATGAGAACAGACAGGCAATTAAAAAATAGCAACAGTTGTAATGCACTTTTTAAAACACAACACACAGTGCAAAAACTTAAACATTTGAATTCTGTATAATTGAGCAAGTTGTCCCTGATTTTAGAGTAGGCATCTTTGATACTGTTTTAAAGTGCATGGAGTTAAACTGGCAGATCAAACTGAATACGGGATGTTTCCCTGTCTAAATGGTTATTTAAACACTAAATGGAAACTTAAGAAGACAAGAGGTTGGTTTTATAAACATTTTTAAGAGGTCATCTTTTTTTTCTATTATTGCAGTTATATTATGTTTTGTTCATGATACATGTTTTAATATTTTTTTTTGCTCACGTGATTTATGGACTTGTATGTGATTGGCTGCAACAAATATTGAGTATTTCTTTAGGTCTCTGGTTTGTTTCTATATAATCTGATGAAATCTAAGTAATTGAAGATAAGCACCAATAAACTAGATAGTGATTGCATTTTGTGAGAATTTCTGTGTTTTTAAATTTATAATGAAAGCAAACTTCAAATTCTTGTCACATAGCACACTAGTAGCAGCATAATGTATGCAATTACAACCAAAAAGAATCTTGTGACATCTACTTTTGTTTCATTAATGTTGTTAATCACAGATAGATGAATGAAAATTGAAGACATGCACTAACACATGATTCATTAGTTTAGTGCTACAGCAGCTGGAGCAGTAATGTGGAGAGTCAAGGTTTGAGTCCCACTGAAGCACAGAATTCTTTAATGCTATGCTACTTGACCTTCAACGCTTGCAAATGACATACAATAGTAGTTTATTTGAGTTTTGCTTCAAAATGGAGAAGGCGGAGGCCTCTGGTCATTTATGCAGTTGGTTTACTAAAAGTTAGTTGGTTATTTAGTCAGTTAGTTCTGGTTCACTGGGCAAGGATAACATGTGTATAGGACCCATTTTCAAGAGTGACCGAGAAGAGTACTAGACAATATTTATTATACACTATCAAACAATCCAGTTAAATTACTGGTCTTAGAAATAAGCATTGATGAATGAAAAATCACATCATTTTTATCTATATATAAAATGCAACATATGCCTATGTTAATCATCTGGTCTACCCCAAGCGGCCAACACTCCACCAGTATTTCTTTACCTTCCACAGCATATGAGAGAGATGACCTGGTCATCATCAGCTTACTCCTCACCTTCCATGCTGACATTCTTCTGCTGGATCTGGTAATGAAACTTGGTACTTTGATGGTTTGTGTTGATGATTTACCCATGTGGCACTGTGCCAGTATTTGTTATTATGCGCTAAGAAATGGATCTGCATACCATTGCAGTTTACTGTAAATCATTAGTTACCACATATACACAAATTTTACACTAATGGGTATGAAAGATAAAGGTACATTCACTACAAAATGCCACTTCCTATTTCCAGGGCTACCAAAGCAAAGATTTCATATTT
This sequence comes from Protopterus annectens, assembly GCF_019279795.1. NCBI lineage: Eukaryota > Metazoa > Chordata > Ceratodontiformes > Protopteridae > Protopterus > Protopterus annectens. Next base: position 966,177,787 of record NC_056737.1, read on the forward strand.
TGCAGAATCTGTGGCAAATGTCATCCATGTTCAAGAAGCTTCTGTACTTATGCTTGATTTTCATCTCAGATGTTAGCCCAAACTGAACATTTCTTTCTTTTATCACCTCTTTATTGTGAGCGTAAAGGTTAAATGGAGGTTCTATTACCTGCCTGTATATTTAATAGTTTGCATCACTTTGATCACATTTTCTCCAGTTTTAGCCATACTCAGAGGTCTTGTTAAAGTCTTAACTTGGCTACTGATCCATTGAGCATGCATGGCCTTTATTATTAATGCATTCAACAAGCATTCTTGGGTTGAACCACTTCATAATGCTATAAAGGCTTCTTTGAGATTAGAGTAAACAAAGGAATAGTCAAAAAGTGAGGGGAAATAGCCTAAAATAATTCTCTACAATAAATTTACTGACACAGTCGCAACCCATGACTGCTAGTTTTAGAATTTGCCTTCTTATGCATGGGTCATCACATCATATTTCAGAAAAATAACAGCATGACTCAAGGGCCCAGTGACTGTGGGTTGTAAAAGGGAATAATTTACTGGGCAAGATGTTATACTGAGGTTTAATTAACTCAGACTGCTAATGAGTGCAACACTCAAAGTCAAGATGGCAGTGACAGATATTACTGCAGAGCTGGATGAGACAGTTCTTGAACTGTCATGGAAGTTGTGATGTTATGGTGAGAGGGGTATATCCACTCTGTAATGAAATGATGAGACGCATCATATCTTCTTTCATCGAACTCAAAACATCTAAACCTATAAAATAAAGACAGTGAGTAATATTGAAAACACATTTTAAATGAAAATCAAAAGTCCTCCCCCCATGTGGAAGTTTCAACCTCCAATAATTCTGTTTACTTAAATATATGAATTTCACAATCACTCTGCTGTAAAGAAAAAAAAAACTCCATGGGAACAAAGTATTGTTTCTGATCCTTGTTTGTTGCATACTATTGCTAAAAGTTGTATACTCAAATAACACATGGAGTTCACAAATTAAACAAAGGTAGCAAACTGCCCTATGGCCAGTACAACTAATGATAATCCCAGTACCATACCCATCAAAATGATGAACAAAATACACTGACAATAAAATAGTGACAGTCACTATAAAGGTAGTTAAAAATGTGATGTCTGATACTAGACTCAACATGCAAGGATCCAACAAAATAACATGGTCTGGAAAGATAGGTAAAATGAGATGTCTGATACGAGCCTCAACAAGCAGAGATACAATTGGTCCTTTCCCCACTGTGGTGCAATCTCAGAGTTAGTATTTATATGTAACTGGAGGTGCAGGGTTGCAGCCCCTCACATGGGGGGTGCAGGAGTGCTTGCCTCTCACAAAAAAACAAGTTTTATGTGTTTATTCAGTTAGATATTTTTGCTGTGTGTTGCTCAATGTTCCATTCATCGAGTCTCTTAGGTTCGATATTGTTTAGTTCACTCATGTGAGAGTTTGATAGTATAATAGGAACCCTATAAATTTTGTCTATGTTAAATCATCAAACACTTAAAAAAGCGAATGATGATTTATTAAACCCATGTAAGTGAAAGCTTACAAGCTTGAATGCTTAGAACAGCAATTTTTTTCCAAGGGAAAAAATCGCTGTTCCACAAAACAAAACAAAAAAATTTAAAACATTACATAAAGTGGGGGACTTCACCCCCCACACCCCCTGATGTGGGGGGCTGTGCCCCCCACACCCCCCCTACTTAAATATACCAAATCCGAGATTGCACTACAGCCACAAAAATGGCAAAGTAACCGAAGCGGCCAAGTGATTTCTTTCCCTGAGAAATAATTCACTTATATGCCATTTCGCTATTTTGCTTTTTCGTGATTTCAAGTTCGATCAAGATGCGTTTGAAAGAATGCGTCCTCTATCATTTAATAGGAACCCTATAAATCAAGGAATCAATGATGACAGTAGAAAAATCATCATCAAAAATTATCATCTAGAACAGAACAGTGAACTCGTAGTAACAGTCTGATGCTAAACTAAAATGGCTATCTCACATCAGTAAAACAATTGTATTTTGAATACTTCTTAAAATTATCTAGACGTTTTCTTCTAAGGTAGATGTGGTTACTAACCATTCTTGGTACTTGTAGTAGGCTATTCTATGATGCAGGTGTCATCATTGAAAAGGTCTTTTCACAGAGGGATAGACATAGTGCAGTATGTTGAGCAGATTGTGCTCCCAGTTTGATTGATCTCACAAATAAGACAATATTCCTAAAAGATTGTTATACATCTCACTATATGCACAGGATTGCCTTTACTGTGGACAAGTATAACATGTGTCACTTTCCACCTGTAACTGACTGATCCATTTGAAACAAATGAATTAACAGTCTAATGACCAAAGTACCTATTCAAAGTGATTTGAGGCTGACCTGGATAAGATGATTTAAGAAGAAATTATACGTACAGAGGCATGAGTCCAGGAGACTGCAGGAAAGCCTAGTCCATTTTTCCAGAGTCAAACAGTAGACAAGTAGAAGCTAAGAGAATAAAACCCTTAACTATAGAAAACAACTTGTTAACAGCTTCTAGCCTTAATCTTCTGTGTTAACTGTTATATATATGGCCATTTCACAACTCTGAAGTGGTAGTCAACATGAAAAATAATGTAAGATTTGTGGAATAAGAAAGCTTATTTAATGTACTGAAAACAAATGTCATATTGGTTATTAAAGTTTAATTCATTTAAACTATCACTATTTATTGCTGGGGGTTACCACCCAAAAACATTATTGTTCTCATCCCAATATAACCTAAAGGATACATTTCTGCTTGTTGTGAGGCCTTGGCTAGGTATGCCTCTGCAAGCCGCCCTTGTCTTTCAGCAGCTATTTTCCCAGCTATCTCTTTCCAGTGCCATGAGCTCTTAATATTGTTAAACAAGTTTTTTTTTTCTTTTTTTTAATTTTATTTATTTGTTAAACTCATACGGACAAACTCCTTTTTCTAGGGATGACCCACAAGCACTCTCTGGATAAGAAACTTTGCTATATAGCAGGCAAATAAAAATGTTATGGAATCAAACTCAATACTACAAAAAGAGGCTCATTACTAATTGTCTCAATCAGGCATCGTAAACTGGCAAAGTTCATGTCTATGAAATTAAAAATATGTGTTCTGTTTTTGCCATATCTGCATATGTGTATAAGTGTGTGTGTCTGTGTATGTGTGTATGGATATCTACAGGTCTCCTTCAATATAACTACATTTCAGAACATCAATTCATATGGTCAAGACCATATTATCAACATTCCAAAATGTCAAACTGTTTATACTGAGATCATGTTACCCTGGGGATCTGGGATTTTGCCCATTTCCCCACTGTAGTGTGATCTCAGAGTTGGTATATATACAATTAGCAGGGGGTGTGGGAGGTGCAGGGTTGCTTGCCCCCATGGAAAAATACAGTTGTTCAAGGGGGTGTGGCCAAGATGGCAAGCAGTTAACAGCAAAAGACTTTTGCTGTGCTTCTCTTATACATTTTTGACAGGATTTAATTATCATTTTCATCAAAAAAACTTTCAAGAAGAGTGAAATATTACATTGAAAACTATTTGGAACTGTTAGGTGAAGAAAAAAATATACCTTCTAAATATTTTTCCGTCAAAATTTCAAGTTAAAATAACTATCAAAAGAAAATCAGTCAGTGTAAGACAACATCTCAGTATGCCTCTGTGAAGAAGGAGCTGCAATCTATCATTAGCAGTGTACATGACTTATCTTTAAAATTGGATACATTAGACTATAAATTATACACAATAAAAGAAGATTGTAAAAAGCAGATAGAATTAATCAATGAAGTAGTCAAATAACAAAAACTTTAAATATCTGCTCTGGAGGACTCAATTACTGATATAGATGGCAGCTTTAAGAAGAAGAAAGCAACATTGAATTTATCCTTAAACAAAACAACAAGTTTTTGGAAAATATGGATGATTTAGAAAACAGGGCAAGAAGGAATAATATCCAGATAGATGGTGTTCCTGAGAAGCAAGATGGAGATAACATGGTACATTTTTTAACTTCTTGCATTCCAAAAAATGTAAACGTTCCTGAAGCCCTGTCATTGGGCATATAGATGGTTCACAGATCCTTATCAGCAATAAGCTCATACAAGAAATCTACAAATCCAAGATCCATAACAGTGAAATGTATTTCCAGTCAGGACAAAGATTTAGTTCTAAAAATTGCTTGATCTGCATCACCCATCAAAATAGGCGATACTATTATCAGAATTGACAATGAATATTCCTCTTTGGTTGTCTCGAAAATGAAAGCATGTATTCCCTTGTTAAAAAGCTTGAAGAAATCTGAAATTAAAACACGTCTGATATATCCTACAAAATTAAGACTATTTTTACCAGATGGAAGAAAAGCATTTGAATCCCTGGAAGATGCAGTTTCCTTTCTCCAGAAGAACGATTCCCTAAATTCTGCTGAAGAAATGGATTGGCGCTCATCATTATAAAGACAGGCGACATGACATGAATGGACAGTAAAAAAGAAAAGTAAAAAGCTTAAAGGCAAGTAGAAGATTTATTATTGTTTCAAAAGGACTTTCAGCAATAGGTAATTTTTTGTTATTATTCATATAATAATCTAAGTTTAAAACTAATAGTTTAATTTCTATTATACTGTTCTGTTTTTTTCCAATAGAGGGGGTAAGAGTATAAGATAAGTTATTTTAGTTTTAATAATATGAATCAAAGGTAAAATATTATAGTATTATAGTTTATTTTTATTTTAATTATTATAACATGACGTATGAGCAATGATTAATAGATTGGGAAGGGTTTAATATTTTCTTTAAATGATGGGAAATGAGGGGCATTATACCAGGTTTAATATTTTCCTCTGTTTATTGGCTAGTTTAAAAGGTTTAATTTTCAAAAGAAATGTTGTTAAATGGTGGGAGACTTGCTTGAATTACATGAAATTAATGAGCTGTGGGTTGATTAGAGGCTTTGAGAAGCTGTTTAACACCCTCTCTTTTCTTAAAACATGTAAAACTGTCTTTTTATTTAAATTGTGGCTCACTGATCATAATTGTGGGCCGTTTAGCTTTCAGTGCTTTTCTTTTAGCTTATTTTCCTGATCAAAGGAATAAAAATGCTTGAACAGTTATTTTTCAAATTGTATGAGCTTATACAAGTCACTGCAGCAGCGGGGGTTCATGTTGAACAGTCCATGAAGAAAGGAAGTGCTTTGTGAACTTTAGCCCCCTCAGAAACAGGAAATAATTGAAATACATCAGTGGAACATTAAAATGGATTTGTTTGAACTGTTTTTGAATGTCAAATGCTAACCCTACAGTGTTCAAATGAAAACTGTAAGTAGTAGGTAGATTTATGTGTATGTCTGTCATCAGTGCTTTGCTTTAAACATGTTAACTCAGGAAAGAATTCCTAATTTAAAATAAAACAGAGAAAACATTAAAATTCAAATAACATGCATATCTATTCAGTTTACTGTATTATTGTGTCAGTTTGCTGATACAGTTTAAAGTACTGCAAGTTTCAGCATTCCATAAGATTGTCATTAATCTAAGGTTTTGATAGCATAGTGCAGTGCCAGAATTATTAGCAGTGTTGTCTTATAGTGCTCAGTTCTCGGTTTTGGTTCGTGGATAGGCTGCCTTCTGTGTAGAGTCCGCATGTTCTCCCTGTGTGTTCATGTGTTTGGATGGGCTGTTTTGCTTCTTAAGCATCCCATTCAGATGTGCATCCCATCTGAGAGTATATATCTAATATGGTGTGTGTGTGTGTGTGTGTGTGTGTGTGTGTGTGTGTGTGTGTGTGTGTGTGTGTGTGTGTGCGTGTGTGCGTGTGTGTGTGTGTGTGTGTGTGTGTGTGTGTGTGTGTGTGTGTGTGTGTATGTGTGAGCATGTGCGTGTGTGTGTATGTTCATCCTGTAATGTACTGATCATCCATTCAGAATTAATTCATCTGAGCAGTAGCTACAGAGTGTTAAGACAAGTTTTCATTCTCCTGTGACTTAGAAATGAATCATGTGGGAAATCCAAGAATAAGGGCATAAATAACTGGACCAGAAATAAGAACTCTATTAACTTTGCCAACACTCCTAGCTACAGTACTTCATTTGTTTATATATTGGCAATTACCTTTTAATCCAAAACTTGTTTTTCTTTCTAAGAAACCATAATAAATGGCTATTTAACTAAATCAGCTTGAGATTAGTACTTCTGTTATGGTCCTAGTAAAATAATGAGTAGGGGGACAATATTTCCTAGCCTTCCTAGAGATCACAAATCACCAAAAAGCCAGAAAATTACTTTTGAAGAACCATCTTAGGATGCTGTGGTTTTCTGTTTAGTGAGAGAAGGTGTAGATGGTGCAGTGATTCTAACTGTTAGCTGCTTATACAGTGTGTATAGGACTTCACTGAGTGGTCTGGTTATAATTTTTTTTGTGAGCCTCTTCAGTGCCTTTGTGTAGTTTGGCTACCTGTTTGGTACAGATGTTATATGTTTTATCCAGAGTAATTACTAAGAGAAGACTATAATGTGTCTATTGAACCTAGCAACATCTGTGTTAATATTACTTCCCAGAGAACAGATTAGGATTAATGCTACTTTTGCTTCTTATGAGATAGGGAACTGGGGTAAACTTTCAACTAAACAATCTCACAATCACTGCAGACTCAATGATCGCTTATGAACAATTGATTACAGCTAACCATTTGATTATAAACAACAGTTTTGTACAAGCTGTTCACAATTATTAGATGTACAAATATAAAATGTAAAAAAATTTTCAAAGATAGGAAAATGTTTTAAGAAAGTACTGAATATTTGTATTAATAAAGGTTGATAATATATTAGCAGTGTAATATAAATAATGAACGTAACAGTTCTAAGCTAGTAGTTAAATTTAAAGCTGTTTGCTATCTAAGATGTATTATTATATGTTTAAGTTAGTTGTTTACTTCATTGTTATGTTTTTAGCATAAAAAACATGTATAATAAGAGTGCACTTTATTTTATTTAGGATGTTTAATTTTACTTACATAGAAGTAGTAGTGACAAAATGAGATTAGATAGAGTTATAGTGTTGTTAGCAAGTAGTCTGTATGATTTTTCATCAAAGCAGGAATTTTCTATTCTATGTTTGAAGTTAAGAATGTTTTTAATCTAGATTTTTAAGTAACAATTTTAGTGCTTTTGTCCATATCATGTTGTCCATGTGGTAGTTCTGTTACTAAAGTACTAAATCATAGTTTATTAGTTGTTAAACCATTTGTTCTAAAGGATGCCAGGATATAAATGCCTTGCATTATCTAGGATCATAGATCAGTACTAGGCTAATTGGCCTTGTGGGCCATTTTAAGCCTAGCCAGTTACCCCATGTGATAATCAAACCCTGCACCTTATATTTGTAAGGCAAACACCTTAACCATTATGCTGACCTCCCACCAAATATTAATGAGTTAAATAACCATTAAAGAGAAGTATTTTAAATAAGTATTTAACGTTACATAAAACATATATTGTTTTTCTACAAGAAACTAATTTGTTGTCCAGATGTTTAGATAGATTGCAAATAAAGAGTTATGCCGTTTTAGTAGGTTCTCATTTTTGTTCAAAAATAAAAGGTATTCTTATTCTCTGGAAGAAAAATTAGGTTTACCTAAAATAGTTGATTCGTACTTTGACAAGAATGGTATGCTGAGATTGCTGGTAATAGAAATAGATAAAAAATATTATACTCTCATCAATACCTATTGGATTCCTGCAATAGGATCTAAATGGCTAAGAAATATTTAAATATTATAATACTATATGCATAAGGAGAATTGTTGATAGCCAGAGAATTTAGCTGTTTGTTATCAAGCAAAGAGACCACTTATGATAAATAAATCAGGCTATCATCTGTAGCTAAACACTTAAATCATTATATAAATGTAATGATCATGAGAAATATTTAAGATTTAAAACTAGCAAGTTCTCTAAATTGCACACATTATTTTTTATATGGGACCCAAGCTAATATTGATAAAGTTTTTATATCCAATGAGCTTTATTCAAAAATAGAAGCTATATTGATAGTTTTGTGTCCTTTGTCTGACCAAAATGCCATTATGTTTACTTTAACTTTAAGCCCAAATAACCTAAGTCATTGTCAAAAACTCCCTGCATATATAATTCAAATAAAATGTTTAATGAATGGTTATTAAAATAGTTAAATCAGTTTATGGAATTTAATAATAATGATGAGGTTGCAGATGTTATTTTATGGGATCTGCTAAAAGTTTATTGATATGGTAAAATTAAGAACTGGTATACATTTAAAAGAAAGGAATGTGAAAAAGAGTTGACTGCTCTGAAAACTAATATTGACCAACTAAAATTAAATTTAAAGCCCAGTGATAAAACTGCAAATACAAAGTTAAAAAATCTTAATCAGAAATATCTGGAAATACTCATAAGATTTCAATTAATTTGGAAAAAAATAAATTACAGTTATAGTTAATTAATCCTCAATGTCTGCATAGAATAGCTGTTAGGTCAAAAAATGAACATAATAAATCACATTAAGGAGATTGTATATAAAGAAGGAAATAAAAACTATTAAAATAACTAATTTAAAAGATATTTTCCAATGCTTTGGTAAATATTATGAAAAAAATAATGAAACAAATCAAGTTTTGATAATAGTAATTTAATTGCTAGTTTTTGAAGGAAAATATACATCATAAATTAACAAATGTATGGAAAAGTAAAATTGATAAGTAATTTTCTTCAATATTTCAAAAATCCTCATAAATGTTTTTGAAGAAGTCAAGAGCTCTTCTAATATCCCCCTTCTTGGAGATACTCTATTTTCATGCCTATTTTAAAATCAGATAAAGACCCTGCATTATGTGCTTCTTATCATCCTATTTCATTCTTAAATGTGGACTATAAAATGTTAATGTCTATGTTAGCAAACAGATTGAATTTCATGCTCTTGTAATTAGTAAATTAGGACGAGATTGGCTTTATAATTAATGGAAGAGTCCAAGGCAATATTATAAGAATATTGTCATTAATTGATATGGCAAATAAAAATAAAAAAGAACTATCAGTAATAAGTTTAGATTTGGATAAGGCTTTTGATTGTGTGAACTGGCCTTATTTATTTTAAGTGCTAAATTAATATAACTTTTCAATTAACTTCATAAGTTCAATTAAAAAGGTTTATGACAATTCAGAATCTTTTGTTAAAATAGGTTATTTTTTATCTTGATCCTTTAATATATCAAAAGGAACAAAACAAGGACGTCCTTTATCTCCATTTTTATGTTCACTAATTATAGAGCTATTTGCTAATTATATAAGAGCTAACATAAATATTAAGGGCTTTAAAATGTATGAAAAGTTTTCATCTAAACTACAACTTGTTGCTGATGATATTCTGTTGATGAGTAGTAATATAGAAAACTCATTATATCATATACTTAAATCCTTGAAATGCTTTGAAAAGGTTTCAGGTTTGAAATTTAATCATAACAAAATGAAAACATTGCATATTAATAAAAAATAACCACCTTTTTAAATTCATATAAAAATTTTAACTGGGGCAATTCACAGATTAAATATTTGGGAATTACTATTGAATCCAATGATAAATATATGATATTGGTAAACTACAAAAACTTAATTGATGTAATTATAAAATGAACAGAAAATTGGAATATTTTCTTTTCGCAATGGAAGATAGATTTACATTGATTGAAATGATCATTTTACCAACAATTCGATTCCACAGTCAATCATTAGTTCTTCCTCCTTCTAAAAAAATATATATAAAAAAATACATTCTATTCTCAAAGTTTTTATGATAGCCTAAAAAAACAATGATATCTTTGGTGGCACATAAAAAGCTGGGAAGAAGGTGGTATTGTTTTTCCAAATGTTGAGTTTATACTAAGTCTGTAATTATTAAAATAATACTCTTGTGGCTTGACTCTTTGCATGTCTCTTGTTGGAAATCAATACACAAGGGAATATTAATAGATAATCATATCATCTTCTTTCGGCTGTTCCCGTTAGGGGTCGCCACAGCGGATCATCTGTTTCCATTTCTTCCTATCCTCTGCATCATGCTCTTTCACACCAACTGCCTGCATGTCCTCTCTCACCACATCCATAAACCTTATCTTAGGCCTTCCTCTTCTCCTCTTACCTGGCAGCTCCATCCTTAGCATCCTTTTCCCAATATACCCAGCATCCCTCCTCAGCACATGTCCAAACCAACACAATCTCACCTCTCTTGCTTTGTCTCCAAACTGTCCAACCTGAGCTGACCCTCTAATATGCTGATTCCTAATCCTGTCCATCCTAGTCACACCCAGTGCAAATCTTAACATCTTTAACTCTGCCACATCCAGCTCTGACTCCTGCCTTTTCTTCAATGCTACCATCTCCAACCCATATAACATAGCTGGTCTCACTACCCTCTTGTAGACCTTCCCTTTCACTCTTATTGGTACCTGTCTGTCACAAATCACTCCTGACACTCTTCTCCACCCATTCCACCCTGCCTGTACTCTCTTCTTCACCTCTCTTCCACACTCACCATTACTCTGAACTGTTGATCCCAAGTACTTAAACTCATCCACCTTTACCAACTCTACTCCCTGCATCCTCACCATTCCTCTACCCTCCCTCTCATTTACACACATATATTCTGTTTTAGCCCTGCTGACCTTCATTCCTCTCCTCTCTAAAGCATATCTCCACCTCTCCAGGGTCTCCTCAACCTGGTCCTTACTCTCACTACATATCACAACGTCATCTGCAAACATCATAGTCCATGGGGCCTCCTGTCTAATCTCATCTGTCAACCTGTCCATCACCACTGCAAATAAGAAAGGGCTCAGAGCTGATCCTTGATGTAATCCCACCTCCACCTTAAACGTATCTGTCACTCCCACCGCAGTCCTCACCAATGTCACACTACCCTTTTACATATCCTGTACCACTCTTACATACTTCTCTGCCACTCCCGACTTCCTCATACAATACCACAACTCCTCTCTAGGCACCCTGTCATATATGCTTTCTCTAAGTCCACAAAGACACAATGCAACTCCTTCTGACCTTCTCTGTATTTCTCCAACAACACTCTCAGAGCAAATATTGCATCTGCAGTGCTCTTTCCTGGCATGAAACCATACTGCTGATCACTGATCATCACCTCCCTTCTTAACCTAGCTTCCACTACTCTTTCCCATAACTTCAAGCTGTGACTGATCAATTTTATCCCTCTGCAGTTACTGCAGCTCTGCACATCACCCTTATTTTTAAAGATAGGTACCAAAACACTTTTTCTCCTCTCCTCAGGCATCCTCTGACTTTCCAAAATTTCATTAAACAATCTGGTTAAAAATCCCACTGCCATTTCTCCTAAGCACCTCCATGCTTCCACTGGTATGTCATCTGGGCCAACAGCCTTTCCATTCTTCATCCTCTTCATAGCTGTCCTTACTTCCTCCTTGCTAATCTGCTTTATTCCTGATTCACTATCCCCACATCATCCAACCTTCTCTCTCTCTCATTCTCTTCATTCATCAGCCCTTCAAAGTACTCTTTCCATCTACTCAACCCACTCTCCTCACTTGTGAGTACATTTCCCTCACTGTCCTTTATCACCTTTATTATATTAATAGATAATAACAAATTCATTATTGACTCATGTATGAAACTGAGAATTAATACATTCGACTATACTTTTTGTTCTGAGTGAAAGACATAAGTTTACTTTTACTCTTTTTATTAATTAAAAGCTTATAACCGTTAAAAGATTTACAAACTCAAATTATTTAGTTAAAGAATTATTAATTTTATTTTATCCTATTACATTCACAAATGGATGGGGTCTATATCATAACATCGAAGTGTCAAAACCTCGAATGTTACAACATCGAACCCAAAACCACAAAAGCTGAAAACCTCGAAGACTGAGAACAGAGATTTTTTCCCTGGGGAAAAAAATCGCTGTTCCAGTGCAAAATGCAAAACGAAACACACGGACACTGCAAACTATTTCTAATGTGGGGGTCCCAACATGGGGGGCTGTGCCCCCACACCCCCCCCCCAGTTAAATATACCAACTCTGAGATCGCACCACAGTGGAGGAAACAGTGAAGCCACTGAAATAACCCACCAAATTCTTTCCCTGGGAAAGAATTAGATGTTCTGTGGCTTCGATATTTTCAGTCTTCCAACTTTCAAGTTCGAGGTTTTGGTAGTCGAACTTTTCAGCATTCGATGTTTAGATATACACCCAATGGATACTTAGTGTCTCTTAATACAAATATAATGTCAGCTCTCACAAATAGTAATCTAACTTTTTGTCATCAATTTCTTAATGGAAATAAAGCACATTTGGTGAAATATTTAATAGTAAGACACAGTATAGAGCAAAATAATTGGTTAGATATACACATCTTTAAATAGTATATTTAAGGTAAAATTAGAATATCATTAGATCTTCAAACTAAAACTATTCCAAAAATGTTGGATCTATTTTCAAATGAAAACAGTAATCCATCCAGAGGGAAGTCATATTTATCAATTATATATAACATTATAAAATTTGAATTTGTTACAATTGATACGTAAATCTGGAATTACTCAGCAAAAATTAACAATTAGCCATTTTAAGAAATGAATAAAAAAACTATTCTTAAAATCCACATTAATGCCTTCACTCAATTGGAAACTCTATACATGGAAACTCAAATATATGTAATTATTTAGTATCTTCAGTCCTCAATGATTTGCCAGAAAACCATAAATTTTATGAGGAATAGACTAAAAATATGAGGCAAAAAATATGGACACTGAAAAAAATAGAGTGATTTGAGTATGAGTCATTGACTATTTCCTGTGCTTCATTTGTTGGATCATAGCACTGAATAATGGTGATATTGATGTCTCTTCCTTTCAACCTGCCTATCATGAGTCTGCTTTTGACTGTCTTCTACTCAATTAGACACACTTCTGTCCCCTTGTTCAGAATGATGATTACTCCCTCTCAGTGTTGGTTATCATCCCCTTCTGAGTGCAGTACCAACTGCCTGAGGTAATTTTCATTCTTCCAGATCCAGTCCACCTGCTTTTGCTAACTCCTAGGATGTGTAGGTCTTACTGACTCATTTCAGCTGTTACTTAGGCCAGCTTCCCTGCTGCATACATAGTCCATACATTCCACAATCTGATTACGGTCCTGCACTAGACATTCAGAACTTCCAATATCCTGTCAAAAGTTTCTTTGCGGCTTTGACTACTGTCATTCATGCACGTTTCATGCAGAGGCTCTGGAAATCCCTTATGTCCAGAAGGTTTAGTGGTCTTTGTTGAGGTTTGCATAAAAAATTTCATTTATAGGACTTATCTGTTGACTTTGGCATATATACTATCTGTTTTTCCTTACACTGCTATTCCCTGTCCTATAAAATGAACATTGCAGCTTATTTACTTTTGTTAACTGCATTAGTTCAACTGCTCATAACCTATTTTCTGAGGAAAGTGATTTGCTAGTCTTATTTTCTAGGAGAAATTCAGCCATGTCATGAAAAAAATCCCTACTCTTTCAATCAGTGCCACTGGATCTTTTACATCCAATTGGGGCACCACTAACACAGACATATAGGAACTTGATTTAATATCTCATCCAAAGGATGACAAGTCAAGAAAGCAGCACCCCCATACTGTAATACAAAGGCAATAAGGAAAATAAATCCTAGTAGCTGGTGTGGGAATAGAGCTCAAATATATGTGCTGTCTCTGTTTGTTTTATTTTGAGAATGTGCATAGTTAATCAATCCTTTGCAGTGTATGTCTTAAAAGGAACTATTAGCCCGGTAAATCTGAATTCAGTTTATGAGAATATCACAGTTTAATAGTAAGCAAATACGGATATTTTCAGACAGTTTCAAGTGTCCTTAGCATATAAAATAAATGAAGATAAATCAAAGGCTACAGTGAAAACTATGTACCCACACATGAACTGGTTCAGCAATACCCATATCTATGGGCACATAATAACATGATGTATTTAGATGTACGGATTAAAAATGATTCAGTTATGGCAGATAAGGATATGTCAGAAGAGACTGAACAAACAATAATGCAAAAACTGATAAGCTGGAAGATGTTGATTATGGATATGGATAAAAAGATTCATTCAAGCAGCGAAGATAAAATCCTTATATTCTTATATAAAGGTCATGCATGTTTTTATCAACTAGAGTAGAAGCTGTGGATAAAAATTAATAAAGCATTGTATGAATTTAAATAGTCTGGGAAGAGGGCAACAGTTACATGAGACAAGCTTATTCTCTGCATAGAACAAGATGGTTTAAGATTACCTGGCCTGAAGGAATACTTTAGAGATATGCAGTTAAGGCTGATATATATATATATATATATATATATATATATATATATATATATATATATATATATATATATACAGGTAGATCCAAACTCAAGCAGAAGGTTATAAATCAAAATGGAAAGGAATGGTGATAAAACATGTGGGATCAAGAAGTAAGGTAGGATTTTGGATGCATTCCCATTAAGGACAGTCAAAACAACCATAATAAATCGCAGAAAGTATTCTGAAATCTAAGCCAGTATGCAAATGGAGAAAGAAGATTTTTTACCAATACAATAGCTACAAATAGTAGTATAGAAACTAAGCAAGAGGGGTTGGACTGCCAGTGTATTGGGAATAAATAACTAGGGAGAGACAAAGCTGATAGATTGGTATGAGGCCAAGAAGAAGTTTGCACTGCAGGGTAGAGGCTGCCTTCCCTACCAGGAATTGATAACAGAGTATAGGCAAAGAGAAAGGGTCAGGGAAGTGCTAAAGAAAGACCAGCTCTTGGTTGAATTTTTAGTTGAGTTTGGAATAGAAGCTGTAGTTAAAAGACAATAATATAAAATATTTGTATTATAAGAATCAACCAGAAGAGGTTGCAAAAGGATTGGAAAGAGAGGTTGGAAAGGCAATTTACAACAGCACTGTTGGAGGACATCTGTAGGGCTACCAAGTATGCAACAAAGTCTAGGTTTGAAATTTTTGCATGGAAGTGTTTGCATAGGTATTTGTATACCCCAAGCAGACTTCAAAGAATTTTCTTCAGAAAGATAATAAATGCTAGCAGTCTGACAGGAAAGAGAGAATTAATAGGGAACATGTGTTTTTTGGAAATTTAACAGTCTGGCAAAATTAAAAAATTCCCTTTCAGAGCACTTTGTCAGAAATATTGGGGGGACAAGTGATTGGAGTTAAGGAAATTGTCTTAACAGAACAAGGCTTTAATGATATTGGCTGCCAAAAAAAAAAAAACAAAAAGAATTATTAGGAAACTGAAATCAAAATCTAACCCAACTGTAATGACTGAATATAGTAAAGGAGAAAAAACAGTTGGAGGTGAGATCTTTAATAAAAGGAAGGTTCACATTACTTAGAATAAATTAAATTTGTTGGAGCAATACATGCAGGAATGAAATTTAAGGCTATGCAGGAATTCAGAAATTATATAATCTCAAAGTGAATGAAAATTGTTAGAAAAGAAAGAAAACATATGAGTTCTGTATGAAAATAATGATGGAATTGCAGTTATAGTCGGATTTATTTTCTATTACTGTATGTAAACATGCCATTTTTAATGTCAGGTTTAATAAAGATGTTTAAAAAATAAGTAACAAATACTCATAAAGACAAGTTTTGTACACACACTATTTTTTACAGCTATTACTGAAGCGTTGTTGCCTCACAGTAAGAGGTTCTCCCATTCGATTCTCGGCTGGAGTGCGGGGAGTGCCTTCTGTGTGGAGTCTGCATGTCCTCCCCACGGTCAAGTGGCATTCCGAAAGACATGCGTGAATGGGCGTGCCTTTGTTGAAGGTTGGACGTCAAGCTGGCAACTCGGCACCGTAAAAATCTACTGCCAATCATTAGCGGATCGGAGTTCTGCTGTGGCGATCCCTAACCAAAAAGCCGAAAGACAAACAACAACAACAACTGCATTTAATTGAAGGAATGATAGGCAGCACAGTTGTTCAAAGTTTTGCCTCAGCAAACACCACTGTATTCATGTGAACAGAGTGCACGGTGCTTCACACGGTGCAGAAGTGAGACTGCGAAACGGGAAATGCTGCATTAAAGCACAGGATGCTATTATGAATGCATCAGAATGTCACAAAGCTTTACCAGGAGCAGGTACCTTAGCACTACTGTGGAGAATTACCACTTATCTTTAGTATCAATATACTTTCTTTTATACCTCTGTGTAATAATTCACCATGTAAATAGTCTTCATTGATTAAACTGTTGATTGCAGCAGAACTGAAGCCAGCAGTTATGAAGGCAAGATGCAACTTTCATGGGATTATGCCACGAAATAGGTCCATGCACATAAAAACAGCTAATTTATCACAAAAAGTAAGTTAAGCACTTTCGTCTCACATACAAAGAAGAGACTTCTTCAGAACTCCTGCATGGACTGATTCAAATCCTTGGAGAGGTATGGCGCTTATAGTGTAATTCAGTGAAGTGCCTGTTTGTTGTTTTTACAAGTATTTTGAAATAAATATTTAACTACATAGTCAATGGCACATGAAGAGACATGAATATAAAACCATTGTTTTTAATCTAAATAATAAATGTCAAACAAAAATCTTGCGTGATGTCAGGTCTAAATAAAATTTCATTATTCAGAGTGAAAATTGTCCTATGAAATGTCATGTGTAACATCAAGTCCAAATAGAATTTCATTATCCTATGAACTCTGTTCTCTTATACTCTGTAAGATATAATATGGAATTAATATCTGTTTACTAGGTAATATATATACCATAGGCTGATAAATGTCAATTTAAGATCATTTATAATGAAAATAGAAGATATTATAGAATTTCTAAGACATAGAAATTAAAATAGCAGGGAGAAAATACAGTTTATCTAACAATCACATTCTCATTAAGAACAAATTGTGGCAGATAAGGTACATTTCTCTAATGTGAAGCTTAGAGCTATGCTGTCCTGACTTGTGATTCTGGTAGGATCATACTAGGTAAACTGATGGAACCAAACAAAAAATGATCACAACATATGACTCTTATTAAGGTTCTTTAAAAGAATAACAAAACCTCACTCATAGAACTGACACAAGGACCCCTCTGGTGATCCAAACCTAGATGTGATTTTCACAGGTGATTATCTGGTGGACAGGTGATGACCTGCAATCTGTGAAAAGCACCAATGTCATCTGTTAGAATTTATTATGTTTCATGTGTCTGTATGATAGTTTCTGTTTATTCCATTTTAATGAGTTTCATTGTTAACTGTACATTGTCTTGTCTTTACACTTTGTCTAATCTGTGTTATATTGCAAATTTACTATTTCTTGAAGCATTTCTCCCTGGATCTCCACTGACAATGGATAATTTATGCCAATCAAATTTTCCTGAAAAACAAACACAAATAAATAAATGAATAAATAAATCATAGCCTTGTTAGGTTCGGCCCAAAAAAGCTGCTAAGAACCAGTTTGTGATCCTAGCACACACAAGGGAAATGGTGAGGTAAAGTGAGAAGTTTTCAAGTGGTGAGCATCAGCAGGGCAGATTATGATGGTCTAGAGCCTAGAAATGGAAATGGGGAATATAATGTCACCTGATTGCTAAGAACCAGAGGTAGCACAGGAGTCTGAAAAGTACTAGCATCTCTTTTGCCAACATACATCACTAGATTTGGGGTTGGATTTCTCAATTAGAAAAGGACTCTGTCCTACTCTTCAGTCTTTCCAAATGGCAGGCCTTGGTAGGCAGTGTAAGGACACTTACAAACCTCTACCTGCATTCTATACCATTGCAATTTATTTCAGTAAATGAAAGGATCACATCTATTCAACATGGAAGTTATGAAAACTATTGCATATCTGCCTTACAGCTATTCAGTGTATTCGGCATTCTTGAAGAATACGGGAGCAGCGCTTGATAAAGTACAGCCAAACAACTCTGTAGTTCTTCTGGGGGACTTCAACACTCGTGAAGAATTATGGGTATAGCTGGTGGGACATGACAGAGTGGAATGACTTGTCTATGTTGTTGTTTGTCTTTCGGCATTTCCCGGTAAGGGGTTGCCACAGCGGAACTCCGGTCCGCTAATGATTGGCAGTAGATTTTTATGAAACGCCAAGGTGCCAGCTCTACGGTCAACCTTCAACGAAAGCACACCCATTTACGCACGCATGTCTTTCAAATGCTACCCAACTGCAGGGAGGACATGCAGACTCCACACAGAAGGCACTCCCAAGCCCAGCCGAGAATCGAATGGGAGAACCTTTTGCTGTGAGTTGACTGATTTGCTAATTATACATGACAATAATGAACATCATGTCAAACAGATATGGTATATCAGAGCACCTTGGGACAAAAGCCATCAGCCTTAAAACCATATGTTCTGTACACTCAGGGCAGGAGAGTTATTGAGCTGCCCACTGAGCATGATTAGGTGGTAAGTTGGGTCAGAAGGCCAGGCAGCAGTTAGAAAGGCCTGGGAAGCCCAAAGATACTAAAGGATATCAGTAAAAGGCCTAGCAAATGCTTAACTGCAGGATGTGCTCAATCCCCACCTTTAGAACACGTTTCATTTTACTCTGAACATCTGGAACTTGCAGCCTGAATGGACCCTATTCAAGAACTCTGCAGGTGGGTCAGCAGCAAGGTACTTTGGCGAAAAGGTAGCTGGTGTTTACCACGGTGGCTTGGTAACACTAGGATTCCATCATTGACATAAGCTGCCAAAATAAAAAAGGACCTTCCATGCAATGCTACCACTGTATCTCCTGATCTGACTGAAAGTTACCAACATTACAGGAAAATAGTATCTGCAGCAGTCAACAAAAATGCTGAAGTTGTTTGACAACGCTAGGGAAAATTACTTTTGGATTGGCTGAAAGAGGCTCTGGCAAACCATTTGGCAACTCCATTCAGGGGAAAAATTAACCAGAATATTCTCAACAAGGGTCTACAGACATTGTCTTTGAAGTATACAGTCTGAGGAGGGTCTGAACTCTGTGGACATGTCGTCAATGTACCTAAACTAACTGATGGAATTTAGTCCAGCTCTGTTTATGAGGTCATTGCTGAACTTAAAGACTATGTGAATGGATGAGATCATTCTAGAAATGCTGAAGGCATTGAGCATGTCTTGGATGCCATGCTTTATGAGTCGTTAACATACTTTTTTATGTAGCATGTGAGATAGAGACAATACTCCTGGACTACCAAAATGAAACAGTGGTCCCCATTTTCAAAAGGGGAACAGGAAAATATGTTCTAACTATAAAGGAATCATGCTGCTCAGTCTTCCTAGAAAAACTTATTCCAAAATCTTATTCCAAAGAAATGGAAAGGAGAGCCTATCTTATAGATTAGCCTGTGGCAAAAGAGGAACATCTTGGTTGTGGACAAAATGGATCAACTCTTTGTCTTTTCATGGATGCTGATAGAGCCTTGAAAGTTAACAATTGTAGTCTACCTGGGCTTTTAGGGCCTATATAACGTATTTGCACCACATAATGTCTTATATAAGGTATTTTAACAGTACAGTGTTCTACAGCTGTGTGCTATTTGGTCACTATGCATGTGCAGTGACAGCAGTATCTGAATTCTTGGCAATATGTTACGTACATTCAAGGTTTATGTCTTGTGTCTCATCCTGTTTGTGATTTTCATAAACAGGGTATCGAGGTGCAACTGAGGTTAAGAGACCATCTAGTGTAGGGATGTGAAGGTTGCATCTTTGTTGTTTGTAGACAATGTTATCCTCTTAATCTCAGATGACTGTGAACTCAGGTATACACCAGTGTAGCTTACAAAGTATAAAGGATTTTTGAATCAACAACTCTAAATGATTGAAGCCAGTCTCCATCCTAATAAAGCTTTCTGCTGGAGAGAGGGCAGAATCTATACCACATGTAGGAGTTTATATATCTTGGTGTCTTGGGCATAAGTGAGGCAGATGGAATCAAAAGATTAAGCAACAGAAGGTAGAAGACTACTGCCCCAATCTGTAGTGCAAAAGTAAATGCTGATTGACAGGATGACTCTCTTAATATACCTGCCAGTGTATGTCCCCATTTTTACCTATAGTCACAAATACTGGATAATAACAGAAAGGTTGAGACAGCAAATGCAAGTTGTAGAATAAACACTTCTTTAAAGTGTCACTGGGTTTACTCACCAAAACAAAGTGAGAAACTTGGATATCTGAAAGTGCAGCTATTGTTTCTGTGCTTTGGACAGATTGAGTTGAATTCATATGGGTAAGTAGCAAATATGCCCCCTGGTGCCTCCTACTTGAGGTACATTAAGCATTGCCCAAAGCAGACCATGGCTCAGACCCAGGATATATTGAAGAGATTTTATCACTCAGCTTGAATAGGAAAACATGGACAGCCGTACTTAGGAATACATGGGGATCCATGCTGAGTAAAGCAGTGGTATTTGTGCTTAGGAATACATGAGGATCTCTGCTAAGAAAAATAACAGGATCCATGCTTAGGAATACATGGAGATTTATGCTTAGGTAATATATGGGATCTATGCTGAGAAATACATGGGGATCCAGCTGGGTACAATTGCTGTAGAGAGAGGGCAGTCTGGTCTGCCCTCAGCTTGCTACCATCATGACCTTCAATAGCACAAATGATTTAGCAAATGGGTAGAAGGATAATAATAGGCCAACTTCCAAGATGGCTGCACACTGATCAACCTCTTAATTTCAGGTCTCCCAGTGTGAAATAAGAAGTTTAGAGATAAGGACCAGTAAATCTGCCAGATTTAGTAAATTCAACTACTGACTAGTAAATACACTGCCTGAATGCAGTAGCATAGCTAGGGTGGGGTGAGAGGAGCAACAGCCCGGGATGCAAAGTGTGGGAGGGCACAAATAGCCGAGCCCAATCGCCCTTTAATGTAATACTGTTTTTAAAAGCTGATATTGCATTTACAGTCAAACCTGTGCACTATAGCGCTCCATGTGTGGTGTAAATTGTACCAACTGCTTAACAGTTTGCTACATTTTAAAAGTAAAAAAAACATATTTTTTTTTCTTTAACTAAAACCTAAGTGGTGTAGTGTAGCAACTGTTTGCTTCATTTGTAGTAACAGTTTGATACAGTCTGAAAGAAGATTCTTTAATAAACTATATTAAAGGATGGTTGGGAGGAGGGCAGTGAAATGGGACCTGAATGGTTGGGCAGGAGGGAGGTGGTACATGTCATGCATCTGGCCAATTGGTTGGTGTGCCAGTAGATGGAACATTGTTTTGTTTTGTTTTTTTTTCCCTTGGGGAGTGTAGATGATCATTTTTTTTTTTTTTTTTTGCACTGGCTCATAGCACTGGCCCAGGGCAGTAATTTAACCAGCTATGATTCTGCCTGGATCTGAGCAAAGAAGAAACTTAGTTAGACAGCCTGAAAGAAAATCAACTAGGAAAGGTGAAGAGAAAACACTGATTGAAAAGAATCATGCAGCTGTTCAGCAAAAAAGGTAGTTCAAGCTCCAGCCTTGGTGCAAAATATAGCTTCCAGTAATCTAGACTAAAAAATAAATCAAATATGCTTAGGGCTGTTAAAATAAATGAAGTGCGGAAGGAGGATATCAACTCAAATTACAAATGGCTGGAAAAAAATGGAAAAAGCTTTAAACAGCAATTCAGATGAACTGATAAAACTGCAAAAATCAGGATCAAGATGAAGAAAAGACTTGCTGAGCATGAAACTTTTCAAGAAGAGCTGTTCCAAAAAAAATGGCAGAGTTAGAGGACAGAGCACATAGGGGCAATCTGAGATTTGCTGCTGTACCAGAGAAAGGAACAGACTGTAATAATTTTATGAAAGCACACATACGCAATGTGACTGGTATTCCACAGCAGGGTTTGTTAATTTTAAGGGTACGCTGTGTGTATGCTTCAAACCTGGCCATAAGAAAGCATCCAGAACCTCTTTTAGTCAAGATGCAATCATGCCACTAGACAGGGTTGATCTTGACAAAATTCTGGCAGAAGGGGGAAGTATTACAAACTAGAAAATGGTTATTTATTATATACCAGGCAGAAGAGAAGCAAATTTATTCCAGCAATCTGGGAATATCAAGTGGCAGGTGTGAGATTCAAGCTGTTGTATCCATCTGCCTTCAGAATATTTTTTCCTAAAGTATCAAAGTATTTTTTTCATGCAGAACAGACTAAGAAAGAAGTACTAAAGTTTGTTCAACAAACAGAGGAGTCTCTGAGTCTCATTCTTCTGATAAGAAAACTCATAGAGAAACTTTGCCAGTGAAAGCTTTTCCAATGTTCCTAAGGAGAATCCTTGAGAGACAGAATAAAGCATAGGAGTTGACAAAAGAACTTAGGAGTTCCTTGGACTTGTACCAGAGTCTGGGGTTGGGAGGTGGAGATAAATAGGAATAAGATGAGATACACTGAAATTAGTGAATAAATGACAGATTAGAAAGCATCGGTCACATTTGTGAAATGTGGCTTTGCAAGAAAAGGGGAACAGTGGACTTTTGTTGAATTTGTTAAAATTCTGGGGCTTGAAAAGCGTATACCCCACTTCATGCCATTAATGATTGGAAGGACACTAACGGGAAGGAAAAAGAAAAAAGTAACTGCGAGTAAAGCAACTATTTGTTCTTAATAGCACTGGCATAAAATATTTCATCATATAAATTGCATATTATTTAATAAAGCATTTTCACTTATTGCTTTTTTAGGTTTAAGAAGTGTAGACATTACAAAGTAAAAAAAAAACAGAAAAGAAAGGCTGGACAAAAGCATATTTAAATTAGTATGCTATAATTCAGGTGTGGGTGGGGTGTAAAAGTGCACAGATTGTAATATATGTCAAATTGATATGTTTTCTCTAACTCTTACATAGGTGTATGACTGGATTAAGGCCCTCAGCTTAATCTAACTAACCATTTTTTGTGGAAGCAAGTAAATAAGAGAATATCAAATGTAATGAAAAATTTTTCCTTTAGCAAATAACTGTTCAGTTTGAGAACTCTTAGCTAAGGGCAGATGTACATTTTTTCTTTAGTTTCCATGGATACAAGCTCCAATAAAAGCTGGAGTACTTGTTTAATTCTAAAAGTTAAAGCTTTCTGAAAATATATACTCTGTCTTTCACTTCTGGGAGGCAATAAAGTTAAGACATGAACAAACAGCAAACAGTATAAGTAGGAGCACAGATTGTAACATGCATCTTACCATGTGTAACCTTAATTTTAGGTTAGATTTTGCCTGTTGATGTGGGACAAATTTTCCTATCAGGAGGGTAAACATTATTTGAAGACGTACATAGTTTTATGTGTGTCTTTTAAGTTAATAAGTTATGGGAGTGTCCTGGGGGCTGTGTTTAGTTTTTTGTTTGAGGGTTTTCATTAAACAGAAAGTCTTGTACTCAAAGCTGAGACAGTGGCAGCACCAATCTGACATTGTGACCATTTATTAAATTGATAACTAACTTTACTGATAACACAACAAATTAACATCATAACCACATCATAAACACATTTTGTGGCCTTACCCTTAAACCATTTGGCATAACCAAGCTCGTACTGGCTCAAGATTAAAAGGTCTAGGTGCGTAACCCAAGCTGCCTCAGATCTGCTTATCAATATCCTTTGGGCTTGCTTCTCAACCCAAACACCACTTGCCTTGGCCAGGGCATAAACTTGAAAAACACACAGCCCAAACAGGGCACGGAAAAACAAATGTAGGGGGGAGGGGGGAACCCACAAGGCAGCTACCAGACTTCATGACCATGCCAACTCCCCAGCAGCCACAAATCAGAATTAACCAAACTACCACACTAAACAACAGAAGAAGATACAGTACTGAAAAGTTTTTCAGCTGCCAGCATAATGTCTATATTCAATTGGTCAAAGCCTACGTTGTTTAGATGTACTCCATCCTGGTCATAACAATTGGTATCCAGTTTATCCAAGTCCTTGTGTTCAATCACTTTGAATCCAACTTGAGTGACTGTACCAGCCACCTTGTGGTCAATAAAGCATCTCCATCCCATCAGATTCTAGACATGATTGAAGACCACAACAAAACTATTTGAGGGTATAATGGATGAAGGTTTTGAAGATCAGACAAAATTCTGGCTAAAAGAATCCTTTTAAGGGCCAATACTAAGTCACTTCCCCCACTCCCCAGGTGAATAACCAAAGCCCAGGGTACATTTCTGTGGGCTGAGACTTACCACCACACCTCCTAAAACTGAAACCAAAAAAGCCACAAAAAAAACAAAACACTGGACTGACCAATCATAATGTTCTAAAGACAAACCTTGGAAAGCTGGTATTCAGACAAATGAGTGTCCAGATAACTTCCTTTCCTGTAACACAAATTCATGGTATTAATGCCTAATGTGTGATAAAACAGTCTCACAAACCCCCCTTAGAAACCCCTCCCCTTTATTTTCAACACTTTGGTGGAATGCCCTTCCATAGCTTAATCAAATGTATCCCCTATCCAAATGGAATGAGAAGAGTATCCTTGAGAATCTATACTATGAAATGAAAGTGATTTAACAAAAGCTCATGTAGTATCTACTAAATTAACAGGCTCACCAAACTATGAAGTAAAAAAAAAACAGGCCTGCTCTTGCTGCCCTAGAGACCAAATTACCAGAGACCTGGTTTTAGCCAGGTAGACTTGGTGACCCTTACTAGACTGATCAGTCATAGACTTTCCAAGCCAAATCAAAATGAATTTGTTATGAATCACTACATCCTCCCAGCATAAGGAGTTCAAGCATTTGCTAGCATGGAAAGCCCAGTATAAAGACATGAGAACAAAGTTGCTGACATGGTAAATGAATAAAAATCAACAGCTGAGATAAATAAACCTTTGACAATGATCACCAGGAGGTGGTGCCCTATTGTCTTTCTGGCATCTTTTGAGGCCTCTTTAGAATTTTCCCAGCCATTAAGCACCCTGGTGATCAAACAATGACCCGAGTGATGCCTAAGCCCCAGCAAGCATGATAACCACCCCACGGCTGCCAAATGTATCCAGATTGCATTAGGAGAATCACCCTTGCAACATCTGTGTACCAAAAATTGCATAACCATGGACAAACCCCACTTTCTATTACTTCTGGAAAATGAAATATAAAAAAAGCTTTAAACTTTAAAGGATTAAACTGAGGACAATATGCCTTTTTTATATTCTTAGCCCAAGAATTTGCCACTAGAGATCCAGCTATCCTTCCCCAATTAACCAGACTTATGGGGTAAAGAAGGTTCTGGGCAGTTCTGCATCCTGGCCAACTGGCAAAACCTGACAAATTGAAATCAGGACAAACTGTCAACAATTCCATTTGTACACCCCTGTACATGCATACTTTAAAATAGTTAAGATGATTTGCAAGCATTAGAAAATTAACATCCTAATGGCAAAATGCACCCATTTGGACTTTGAGGAGCATTTATTCAGAGTGTGAAGACTTGTAAGATGTGACATAGGTTCAAATGGAGATGACAAGAAACAGCTATATAAAAGATCAATTTGCCAAACATTAGTGGGTGAATGTAACACAAAAGCTGGAAATAGACATTTAAAAAGCTGTCATACGTAATAGTGGGGATAATAACTTCTTATCATAATGGCTACACTAAATACATTATTTTGGAACATGAATGGCCTCACAAGTATAGACAAAAAGGAAAGAGTATTGAATTATATTAAGAAATGCAGAATGCAAATAGCAAATTTACAGTCAACATGGTTGAAATGAAATGAGCATGTGAAGTTGATAAAGAAGAGATTTCAGGAGTGATATACAGAGGAGCATCAGGGACAAAGGAAAAGGGGAATGTTTATAGTAAGGATCCAGAAGTGACTGAAGAGGAAGAAAGATAATAATGATAGCTTTATTGTAGTAAGGGGCTACTGACAAGGGAAGAGGACTACACTGGCTTGTGTTTATATTCCACCTAAAACTGCTATTATGATGTTTAAGAAAAGTTTGGTAAAAATAATTAGCTTTCAGCAGGGAATACTACTTATAGACAGGGAATGGAACTTGATTTGCATCAGTGGAGATGTATCTGGGGGACCTAGAAGGGAACATATAACAAAACAGAGTTAATTTCTAAAGAAATTTATGAAAATATTTGGTATTGAAGATATGAATTCAGTAGTAGAAACTCAAACAGAATTTACATATTATTCCCCAATGTACAATAACTGGCTAGACTAGATAAGAATTATATTTCACAGGAACATGTACATTTATTTGACAGCTTAGACACATATCCAATAACTATTTCAGATCATGGTCCAATAACAAATAAGATAAAAATTCAGGGAGATGAACTAAAAATGAGATACTGACGCTTTCCCACCTACTTCATAAAAAGGAGTTTAAGGAATGGGTAGTGAAAAATTATTCAGTATAGAAATGTCTTCAGATGTTCATAGATTCATAGATTGTTATTAGGCTTATGATCTGGGGGGGGGGGGCTTTCTAAGCCTAGCCAAGTTTTCCCAAAAGAATAATGACGTCCTGTATCCAAATTGGACATTGATGGTCAGGCATTTATAAGCTATACGCTACCTTTGTCCATAAGGGACATGGGTGCCAGTCCCAATATAAATTTCCTATTCCCCATCCATTGATCTAGGTTGCACTTAAAATGGGTGATAGACAAGGATCTGAAGCCTGCTCCATAGAAGGGGTAGTCTCTGAGAAACATATCTGTCTCTCCACCATGTTCTGTTTAAGTCACAGACCAAATTCAGGTCCTTAGACCTTGTATGTCTGGCACTGTTTGACTTAGACATATGCAGGAGATTCATAAATGTAAGCTTTGCAGATGCCTTGTAAGTCAGGCATAGATCACCCCTCAGCAATCTAGAGGAAAGTGAGTAGAGGGAAAGGGCTTTAAAACACTGCACATAAAGGAGGTTTGTTATACCTTGTATTCTTGTTGTAAGGAACTGCTGAGGTCACCGTACTTGCTCCATATGCCTGGTCAGGTACATACTGAAGGGAGCATTGTTCTCTATGACTGGTCTGAAAAGGGCAGAGTACAGTGAGATAATGACCTCTTTGGATCTAGATGCCATACTTTTACTTATAAGTTGCACAACATAAAAGAATCTCCTCACCACTGTGGCAACGAGGTGGTTGAAGGTAAGGCTACTGTTTACATGCATTCCCAAATCCCTGACCACTGGATCAACTGTTGGGGTGTATTATCAACATTGCAATTAGCTGAAATGGGTGACTTCCTAAAGGGTACAATTATACATTTCATAACACTGAGTTTAAGACAATGGCTTTGGCACCATTTGTTAGTCAGAGATATGCCTTCTTGAAGAATGCTTGTGTCTGCAGGGGAGTCTATGATTACGCCCAGCTTGCAATCATCTGCAAACTTAGTCAGCCATAAACCTTCAGCATTTGCTTCCATTTCCAGGAAATAGATGCCAAAAAGGAACATGCCCAGTACCAAGCCCTTGGGGACTCTGCTCATGACTGGCCTCTTGGCAGAGGTGGCCTAACCTATTTTGACCTCCTGGGTCTTATCAGTGAACCAGTTTGCTATCCAGTGGGTGATAAAAGAACTTTTACCTAAATTAGTGAGGTTGTCTATAATACCTGAGTGTGGTATTTTATCATAAAGCCTTGGACAGTTGAGGTAAACTATGTGCACAGTCTTACCATAATCCAATATGTTGGTGACTCTGTCAAAATGGTCCTCCAGATTTAATAGGCATGACCTTGCTTTAAGTACAAAGCCAGACTATGACGGGTACAACATTTACAGGTTACCTATGTCCTCCATTTTCATGTCCATGATGATTCTTTCCATGGCCTTACATATGAGTCTGTTAAGAGTTATGGGTCTGTAGTTACCCAGATCAGTGGTTGGACCTCCTTTGTGCAGGGAAATGACTGTAACTATCTTCCATTTCTTGGGCACAAATCTGACGGCAGATTCCAGTTGAAAATTGATTCAAGTGGACCAGAGAGGTCATGTTTCAAGCCATTTATTAAGCATCTTGGGATATTATTAGGCTCCATCAATGCAGTGTTTTTGATCTTGAAAAGAACATTGATGACCTGTTCCCTAGTAATGCTTGGGAAGACTGTAGTATGCAGTATTTCATTGGAATATCAAGCAGAAAGTTGGGGAGGGGTGGAATTTGAGCTAGACCTGTCAGCCAAAAAGTTGGCAATGTCCTCTGTTTCACTGTGAGTGATGTAATTTGCAATAAGTTCTGCACATTGCTGTGTATTTTCCCTGAAGCTACAGACCTAGCTGTGGAAAGCTTTGTGGTTGTCCTTTGCCTAAAAAGCTATTTTTTTTTTCAAATTTAGCCTTTTAAGTATTAATTAACCTCTTAGCTACCTGTTTAGATTGGTCAGGGGGCTTTTAGTATATATGGCTGTGTTCCTGCTACGCTTGTGCAAGATTTTTTTCTTTTGTTGTATAACCAATTGATATTGTGATTCCAACAGGGTGGCTTGTCATTTGAGTTTGTCTTATTCTTAATGCGAGTGGGCACAGCTTGCTCTATACAGCTATCAATATGGCTGTACAGAGATTTTCTAAATAGCTCAGCATATGCTATGGTGTTTACTGAATTTAGGGGTCCTTGGAATTTAGCCAGCATGTCTCTTAGTAGAGAAAGGTTAGCACTGGAATACTTTCTAACGTTTGTTGGTTATGCTGGATCCCCAGATTTAATTTTTATTTCAAGCAATACTGCCTGATGGTCAAATCTGATGACCAAAGACATTATATCTGGTGAGGAACATCACCCCCCCCCCACCCCAAGTTCATGAGTACAAGGTCAAGGATGTTTGTAAGCCTGATAGGAGAATGGACCAATTGTTATAGGATGTTTGTATTAAAGTTTATGAATCAATGGGCTAGTGCATTAAAAGTGGTGTATAACTCACAGTCTTTTGATGGGTAGTTTAGATCCCCCATGAAGATCGTATAGGGTTTAATGGTGAGGTACTCTAGTACAATGAGATTAGTAGTATGGATTTCCTGGGTAATTTCCTGGGTTAAGTGAAGAAGGTAACCTATATGTTACAAGGATATGGTACAAAACCCTGTTTATCGTGATTTTTCACCTGTATGAGTTGCAGTGAGTCAAACACTTTAGTCTGGTTGTAAGGTTAGTTTTAATATAGACTGACACTCCTCTACCTTTAGTTCCCACATGTTCAGTAGCTGATCAACAGGTGTGAAATCACTATAACTTTGCATTGCTGGGGTATTCTATGCAACTTTAAACCATGCCTCTCATACTACACAGATGTATACACTCTCCATGGAGGTTTGCAGGAAGTAGAATTTCTTATTAAGTCTTCTAACATTGAGCAGTACCAACTTCAGATATTCCTTTGTAGGTTCAGTTAAGTGAGGAGGTTTATCAGTTTGGCATTGCCTAAAAAAGACACTATGGGGGTGGAATTGGTCTTTGCCGATATCTGAATGCCTAGAAGGGATAAATGCAGTCCATCCCTGGTAAAGCAGTGTGGTCTGTCAACCACATCCTCCCAGGCCATCAAATATTATTGACTCTTGGACTTGACACCAGAAGCTAAGCCAATTGTTAAAAAAAGTTTCTGTTGATAATGTGGCATCATCATTGGAAAAGGTAATATGCTGCTCAGTGCTAGGCTCATACCTGCCTGAGACACATAATCAGTCAGCTCAATCATTTCTCATTTCATATAGTCAAGGGAGATATGTCTCAGGTCATTAACATCCACATGGACTATGACAGAGTTATACTGGGTCTATATTACATTATTGAATACTAACGTAATCGAAAACATAATAGTCGACCCGTAAATGTTGAAGTGCTAGAGCCTCGAACATTTCAATGGAGATCTCTGTACAGTGTGGAAATGGAAGTTTTCCATTGTCTGCACTGTAGTGCGATCTCAAATTTGGTATATTTAAATAGCGAGGGGTGTGAGGGGTGCAGGGGGGGCTTGCCCCCCTGCTTACAGTATTTAAATGGTTTGTTTGAAAAAAAAAAACAAATTAAAGTACACCTACTGTTTCCTACCAGATTAAAGATTTTCCTTTCAGATGAAACTAAACTCTTAGAAGATCTGGACCCTGCATTATCATGTCTGAAAACTAATAAAGTATTAGAACAAACAGAAAATATGGATTGGTCCATTATGTCTTTGAAGAGACACGCAGAGAAAAATAGATGGAAGGTAAATGAAAAGAAGATAAACATTAAGTGACAAATGGCTGGTTTCTTAATTTATATATAAAGAAAATAAAGTGATAAAGATTGCTTTTCTCCTTATATCAATATGTTTATTTTTTATCTTTGTATTTTCTAAACAATACTGGAAAAGATCCCATGCTCATCTATAACATAAACAGAAGTTAGAAAATCAACAACCTTTTATGTTATACTTGCCTATTTTACAAACACCCAATACTTTCTTGATATGTTATAACAAAATATTATTAGTTTTTTTTTTTTTTTTTAGTATCAGTCCTTATTTAAAAAAAGCATATAGCCCCCTACACCAAAATTTACACTATGGTGTTGTATTCATAGTTGGTTACCATTAAACTAATGCATGCTTTGTGTATCTGTGTCAGTTGCTGTTTCACTGAGTTTTATTACATGTACATCTCTAAGTTGTCTTAGTCTCATAAATGAGAAATTATTTACTAAAAAGGGGCTTGTGCTTCAAGTGGAATTTTATGTTTTAAAAGTATTAACAGTGAAAAAAATGCCTTACAGGGGGATAAATGGACAAACATGTTATGAATGTAGATGTGGCCCTGCTTGACTGTAATTCAGCTTAACATTTGAGGAGTTGTTTTACCATTGCTAATAGTATAGCCTGAAAGTTTGTTTTACCTTATTAGTGCATGGGCTTTGATAATGTGTAGCTGTTCTGCTTTACCAGATGAATTGTGGTGTGTTTGTTTTTGGAGGAGGAGGATCATTCTCTGTGGATATATTTCATGCATACCTCTCAGGTGTGCCTCATTATGAGGAATATTCCTCATTTAGGGTCTTAAAACATTCATGTTCCTCGTGGTTCCTCATTGAAAGGATCTGTCACAAATTCAGTTTTAGCAATTTTTTTTAACTGATGTCCATGGAAAATAGAACTGAATCATGCTAATTCATTAAAAGAACTATTATATAATTAAAAAATATATCACATTTTAATCATCCTATGAGCTTTTTAGATGAAGCTGGTAGTAAGCTGTTAGCGTCTGTTCCACATTTTTCCCATTTTTTCCATATTATTAAAGGTAGTGCTCTTCATTTTGGTTGACTGGATGTTCATAGCTATGATTTCATGTTAGAGTTGGTAAATAAAGGGGATGGGATGCTTGGAATATATTTAAAATAATTTCTCCTTATAGATTTGTTATATGTGTTTCTTAGACTTAATAATGAGATGAAACACTGTGAGAAAACATGTTGTCTGGTTACAAGATGCATTCATAAAAAGTAGAAGTAATGTTTTTTTTTTCCTCTCTAGTGCTTGAGCTTTCTCATCTTACTTAAACACTTGAAGCTTTCTCTGGTAAACAGCTTGAGCTTTGTGAAGTTTCCGATCCATGCAGAGAATCAGGGTTGTTAACAGCTTATGACTTTGATTGGCGGACAGCTTTAGAAGGTTAATTTAAATAATAGGTGGTACCTATGAGTAATGCAGTAGCTGAAATTTCATTATGTTCTTGGTTGAACAAATTCACTGAAACCTTAAGATTGTTAATGGGGAATACAATAAAACACTTAAACTGATTTCTGGCTAACTTAAATTAAAATGTAAGTTATATTGTAATGTTAAGACATCATAGCTTAGTAATATAATTCACTATGCTATAGTAAGTTAACAGAAGTTTATTTTTTCTCTTTCTAGAAGATTCGTTTTGATATATTTTTTTTTAATGAAAAATAAGGATACGGACATACCATTTTTGTTATATAAAGCATTATAGTCTGTTACATAAAACAAATGATAAGAAAGTTTTGCAAAGCATGTAAACTAAAGATTTGGTGAATGTTATATTTATATTAAAATCTGTCAGAAGTGCTGCTCTTTAAAATTTAATAAGGAAAACAAAATAATGGTACATGTATTGTGATGGACCTAGGGCTATTGAATGAAAGTACAATAGTCCGAATCCACAATAACCGAACGCACTTTAATGAAAGTGCTTTCACCAAAAAAGCCCTTTCGTTAAAGAGCGTTTGAAAAAAAAAATAAACAATAAATCTTCATTTATGCAGGGGGGCAAGCCCCCCCTGCACCCCCCGTGTGGGGGACTGTGCCCCCACACCCCCCTACTTTTATATTCTCACTCCAAGGTTGCACTACAGTGGGGAAAAGGGAATTCTCCCTTAATCGCACCGTAGTGCGACCAGCACAACCAGCATACATAACCAAAAGTGCTGCTTTGGTGAACAGCACTTCCGGTTATGTATGTTCGGTGATTTCTGTTTTGGCAGAAAGTGCCGTTGGGTATCTGTACAGATCCCATTGTAATATATTCTTAATACATTTCTTGAAGATTATATTTGAATGTACATATTAAGATGTATCACAGAAGCATTACATTAATAGTGACATGAACATATATATGACATTGGTAACCTTTTTATTAGAAGCTTGATGTTAATGTCATGAGTATGTTATGATTACACCTGAAATTATCATATACAAAACAAAGAAAGAAACAAACCTTATCTTTAATAGGGATGATATAACGTGTTAGTTTATTATAGTAAACTGCTGAGCACAAATGGCAATACAGTATTGTTTAAAAGTTTCATGACATCTATTTATCTATTATTATTACATTTTCACTGAATGAAAATAGAGGATTCAGGAAGGAAATTGATCTTTTTGTGAGACACATAATAGGAACCTTTAACTGCAGTATAGCAGTTTCTCACCTTTTCAAGATGACAGTAGATGAGATTCAAGATTGTATATAGTTATCAAACAAAAATAAGAAATTTTATTTATCTCTTAGTGTTTTAATGAACATATAAAAATGAGATATATGTAAGTTAAACAACAACTTTGGGACATATAATACTTCTCTTATTTTTCAGACATATATACCAGTTTTAAAGGATACAGACTTGTGTTCACTTTGCTGTTGATGACAATTTTTTTTAATTGAAGTAGAGGGGTTTGAGCTTTTTAGAATAGTAGGTGGGTGGGTTTTCCTGGATGGTTAGACTATTCAAGCAGGGAGTGTTAGACTCCAGTATTATAAAAGTAAATGTTTAGTTACAGTAAAAGTTTTTTTTTTGTGGGTGTCTACAATAACAATTATTATGTATCTAATTAAACTTTTAAGTATTAATGTCTGTATGACTATTAATAAGCAGTTCTTTAACAAAGGAGAGATATTATACTGGGTCCATATAGTTAATTTCAAGAGAGTTACATCTACACTGCTTACCTTTATGACAAATGATATTTATTAAGTATATCTCCATAAATGTTAATGGATTGAATAATGGTTGCAAGAGGGGTAGTCTAAACAAATATCTGAAGTTATTTAATTCTCACGTTATTTTTTACAAGAAACATACCTACTGACAGAAGATAAAGACAGACATTATACTAACTATTACTCTATATTATCTATTTCACAGTATAATAAAAAAGAGGGGTTGCTATATTATGGAAAATTCTTTACCTATGCCTAAAATCATTGGCACATATACAGATGATAAAGGTAGGCTTTGTTCTGTTGCCATAGAATATAATAAGAGAATATTAACCCTTATTAACTTATACTGGATTCCTAGAATAGGACTTAAAACAGTTGAACAACTTCTAGAAAAGCTAATTCAAATTTCAAAAAGCAGCATCATATTAGCAGGAGATTTTAATTGTATATTGTCACCAAAGGATACTACTACAACAGTTAAATGGAAAATACAGGCATCAGCAAAGGCACTGTTAAAATTCACCAAACTAGTTTTACCTTAGGCACGTAAATGATTTTTCAAATCCAGAATCATTTTTGTTTACTCATTACTCACATAGATGTAGACATAGACATAGACATAGAAATAGGCATAGAACACAATCCTAAATTGCTAGAGTATATCTCTTCAATGATTTGATAGATAAACTAGGCAAAGTTAAAGTGGTATCTTACCCATTTGCAAGTCACAATGCAATCACTTTTGAGATGTTTTTACAATCTAATAATAGAATTAAGATCAGGAGGTTACCAACATATATAACTTGGTTAAATGACTTTTTTATTAAAGAAATTCTTGGTTTTATAGAATTAACAATACAGGATATATTTAACCCGTGGTGGTGGTGCTGCGGTAGCGTTGCTGCCTCGCAGTAAGACGCTGTCCGGTTCGATTCTCAGCTAGAGCGTCTTCTGCGTGGAGACATGCGTGAATGGGTGTGCCTTCATTGAAGGTTGTGCGTCAGGGCTGGTAACTCGGCACGTAAAACTCAACTACCAATCATTAGTGGACCAGAGTTCTGCTGTGGCGACCCCTAACCGGGAAAAGCCGAAGAGACACAACAACAATACAGGATATATTTCAGAAATCTTTCTATAGGATGCACTAAAAGTATATCTTTTTGGTAGAGTCACCAATTGGCTATTGATAAAAAAATGGGACAAATAACTGTACTCTATACAAGAAAAACTTGACAAGATTAAAACTGGAAAATCAGATGAGTAACAATAACAAAGCAGAGATTAATAATCTATATAATAAGTATTTGGAAATTTTAAATAATAAAAATTTAAGATAATTAAGTTCTCTATTATCCCAAAAGCTATGCATAGGTTGGCTAACAGAACAAAACTGCTTACTAAGTCTAACCATATAAAGAATATTTATTTATGTAAGAAAAAAGGAAAAGTAACAGAAATAGAAGATATTTTAAAAGAATTTAGAAATTATTACAATAAAATCAATCAATATAATGTAATAGATGCAGAAGGGGATAATCAAATCTTTTATAAAAAAAATATATGTATAAAAAATAATCTGATGACCAAGTGAAATTAATTGGTAAACCTGCCTCAATGTCTGAAATTCAAACTCTAATAAACAAATTAAAACTTAGCAAAGCACCAGGTAATGATGGAATTATACCAGAACTCTACAAGTGACTACCTAAAGAAGCCTTAAATATATTACACACAGTTTTTCTATAGTTAAAAACTTAACAAAAGTTCCTCCCTCCTGGAAGTATACTCTTATCTCCCCAATTTTAAAAACTAACAGAGATCCAGCTGAATTTTCTTTGTACAGACCAGTTTCTCTTTCAAATGTAGACTATAAATTATTCATGGCAGTTCATGATAACAGATCAAAATATATTCTATCTTCCATGTTAATGAGGATCAAAAAATATAAATATTTATGAGAATATCAAAAGAATAATTACAGTAATTGACTATGTAAACAAAGCAAAAGAGACTCTAATATTAATGAGTCTAGACAATAATAACACTTAATGATGATCAGACTGGTTTTATTCTAAATATTTATTTATTTATTTATTTGCTTTTGTTGACCAGGAAAGTCCACTGGGCTGAAATGAGCCCATTTTCAATGCAGGCCCGGCTTGAAAAGCTCCATAACAGAATACAAGATTATAAAACAAGAGTGTCCAAAGTGATAAACATATTTGTAACTTATATACAACCAGGAGAAAAAACTTGGAACTTAGTTCAATTATGTACCTAGAAGTTATGAAATCAACTTTGATTCATGCCAATGTAAAGTGTTTAACATAGAATACAGGTAAGCCATAAACATATACATTTATATAGTACATTTTTGAAAGATTATGCAGATTAGAGGCAGTTTATATAGTATGTATAAAACAAGTATGAGTAACTACACTATTTTTCATACAACATGTTAGGCAAAGTAAGGTGCAAGAAGGTTTTGATGGCTAACAGGAGGGGAGAAAAAGATGAGTATAGGGCTAGAATGGTCAATAATGAATTCAGGTGACTGAGGAACTGAAGATGGTGCATGGGCAGAGCCACTGAGAGGAGAGATGGTGATGTAGAGACTTTTTGAATAAGGGGGTACTATTAATGTTTCAGAGAAGAGGTGAGAGAGTGTGCCAGAGTTTGGCTACAGTGAAAGAGTAGAGATTCTGACCTATAGGGAGTTCTGGTCTATTTATCTGGATAAGAGATTGAATTTCAGATCTGAGATGCCGGTTTGGCTGATAGAGAGTTAGAAGGGAGGTGACGGCTGGGCATTCTAGAGGTTTGTGTATAATTTTGTGTGCTGTAGATAGTTGAATGCATGTGAGGTATTGTGGGAGTTCAAGCCAGTTCATGGAGTGTAAAGAGTAGCAGTGATGGGAAGAATATTTTGCACAACTCACAAACTTAGCAATTTTGTTATAGCAGGTGTCCATCTTAATTTTTAAGCAGGACTGAATTATTGTAAGAATGAGGGCACCGTAGAGGAGAAAGGGTAGGAGAAAAGTTTGGGCAAGTGTTTTTTTTGTTGAGTAGTTTAAGAATTGTTTATCGAATAACACAAAGTCTAACGGAGTAAATGCTCTACAACGAACAACAAAAAGTATTCAAATAAAAATCAATAAGTGTTCGTAGAGCAAAACAATGGAGTGAATACCAATAGTTCCAGTAAATACGTTGATCAAGATTGCAAGAAACTCCAAAAACTTCTGCGAAGTAAAAACCAGGTTTATTCAAAAAAGACGTGGTGGTAAGCGCTTTCGCTAAAATAGCTTCTTCAGACCAAATTACAAATCATTCAAAAATACAGGTGATAGAGGAACCATATATGGTACCATATATGGGACTGGACAGCAGGAAGGATTGAATTACCAGATCTAGAATTATTTTCTTTATCATCAATTATAAAAACAATATCTTTTTGGATAAATAATATTTACACAGCCAGGGAAAAGAGTTTCCTGGATGCCTTTTAATAGAATTTAAACATAACATAAACTCTAATCATAACCTTATACTACACAATAGCTTACGATGGTTGCTACTGATTACATTTAAAGAAAAAATCTGATGTATTCATTTCAATTAATGAATAATGAAATATTGCATTCTGTTGATTATCTCATAATCAAATATGATCTAAGCAAAGACATTGGATGTGCAATCTTGCAGACAATATGTAGAAGGCAAAATTAAGTTAATGCAACCAAAGGTAAGAGATCTTATCCCAAAATTAATTGAATTTTTAATATTATTAATACATCAAAACACACTGGGAGAGGGTCTCTTATCCAAATTATATAGAGTGGTGAAGAAAGAAACAAAATGTTGCAATGACAATTATAGGAACTATTTTATTCACATTAATAACAGACCTCCAGATAAAGAGGATAAAATCATTTTTAATATCTTCTAACCAGACTTCTTCTCTTAGATGGAAACTTTTTTAGTTGGAAATTCATGTATACATCTTTCTTCACACCTCATAAAATTAATTTTTTTTTTTTAAAAGAAGCAAGTTTGTTGGAGATGTAAACAGGAGCTTGAAGCAGATTGGCAACACATGTTCTTTGATTGTGCTGTACTTACACCTTCTTGGAATAACATTAATATTTTTTAAACTCTTTATTTGGTCACAATTGTATTTTATATAAGTCATTAATTCTTTTAATACCCCCATTCCTGTTTGTGTTAAAAAACTGAAATACTCTCTTTTGTGGCCCATTTTATCAATTGTGGGGAAAGTTATAAGCAAGAATTGAAAGAATGAAGCTGTAACCTCATTCAAAGAATTCACAAATATTACAACCAAAGTATGTCATCTGGAAATTATCACCATTTAATCAAGATCTACTAGAGTCACCTCCTACTATAATACATGGACAGATTTCAAGGAACTGCTTGATAAACAAAAATAGCTGTACTCATATCAATTGTAATGTGTAGGAATTTTTTTGAAATTCTTCATTGTTAATAGACACTCTTGTAAAGAGTTATTCTTCTTTGTTCTTGTTCATATTATTTGTTTACGCTTACAAATTTCTAAATACAATTACTGTCATGATCAATTTGTTTAGTTAAAATCTAATAAAAACTTTTTCAAAAAAAAAAAGAATAAGTGGGTTGCCAGTGTACACAAGGCAATTTCTGCAATACCTAAGAATACCTGTCTCAACCAGATTGGCCACAGAGCATTGAGAAGTGCATATCCATGACTACTGATCTACTAGTGAAGAGTGAGGAAAATCTAAACATTGAATAGGTCAGTAAGACAAAGAACTTAATGAGCAACACTCAGGTATGCACAAACTAGATGCTCTAGTAATTAAAAAGTCTGTCTACACAGTAAGGGTATTTTAAGGGAAACTTACATGGCAAGAGATCAGCATCTACATAGAGTACCAGGAGGATCTACTCTGCAAGATATCGGTGACTATATAGATCACTGCTAGGTGCTGCTGTGCAGATAGCAGCAGTTCTAATGAAATACTGTAAAAAAGGTCAAAAGTGCAGATAGTCAACACAAGAAACACTCAATTAATGCAGCTGTGACAAAAACAATGCAAAACACAAGTACCAAATGGATATGGTAATGTAAGTCATTGTTTTCTCGTAGGTTATGAGCCAAGCATTGTGCAACAGCGGCACTTAAATACCAGTGGAGATTTGATAAAAAATACAAAAAAGGCCCTGTGGCCAATCATAAACAGCACACTCTTCTTTCCTTTGCATAATTCTAGGCCAGAGAATAACTCAGGTCCCTCTACTCTCACTAAAGTGGAACCAAGGAAGTTCTAACTGAAGACTGTAAAAAGGGTCAAGAAGTCTAGATATTCAAAACAGAAACACTCAATTAGTGCAGCCATAACAAAAACAATGTGAGAAACAAATACTGAAACAGTTGATAAGGATATGCAAGTCTTAGCCTTTGTAGAGTCTAGCAGAAACCAGCAACACTCTTCTTCTCAAATAGCATGGTTGCCACACATTGTCAAATGCCCTGGGCACACAGATTCAAATTATTAAACAAGCTAACCCTCTAACCTATCAAATAAAGGCACAATAAGTCTTATAACAACAATTCCTAGCCCAGAAGGTCATACGCTATCCTTTCCTGCCAAAGGAGTATAGACCACAAACCTTCCTGATGTAAAATAACTGGTTTGACGTCCAAGTACTTAAACCAGAGCAAAAACATTTAGAATAACAGACACAATAAGCTTTCACCAGCAATTACCAGCTCAGAAGGGTGGATGCTACCTTCTCCTCTCACAGGGGTGTAGACCACAAACCTTAATGTAAAATAACTGATTTGGAGGCCAAGTGCTTAAACCAGAACCAAGAACCAAGACACTTTTAGAATAACAGACACAATAAGCCCTCAACCAACAATTCAGACTATACTCTCCTCCCAGAAGAGTGTATACCAGAAACCATCATAATGTAAAATAACTGGTTTGGAGCCCAAGTGCTTCAACCAGAACAAAGGCACTTAGACTAACAGGCACAATAAGCCTTCACAGCAATTCCAAGCTCAGAAGGGTAGAGGCTATCTTCTCCTCACACAAGAGTGTAGACCAGAAATCTTCTTAATGTAAAATAACTGGTTTGGAGCCTAAGCACTTAAACCAGAACTAAGACACTTTTAGAATAACAGACACAATAAGCCTTCAACCAGCAATTGTCAACTCAGAAGACTGTAAGCTACCTCTCCTGCCACAAGAATATAGATCACAAGCCTTACTTATGTAAGATAATTAGTTCGGACCCCAAGTGCTTAAATCAGAACTAAGATTATTAGAATAACAGTTACAGTATAATCAGGCTTCTAACAAGCAGTAATAAATGCAGCAGATTAAATGCAATTGAACACTTTAAGAATGTACAGCAAAACCTTAAATAAAGCAGGAAGAAGCACAAATACAGTAAAAGCAGCTGAATAAAGTACATTTCTTTAGTAAGTGGGAAGGAAGATAACAGAAAATAATTCAAGCTTAAGAGACTAAGGAGGAGGACTTTCCCAGCTGGTTTCTTGGTTCACAATAGAATGAAATGATGAGATAAGGCTGGGAGGAGTGTCCAAAATCAGATTTATAGTAGTGGTGGGCAGCCAAGGCCTCCTAAAATTCCAAAAGAACAAAAATCTTAAAACAAAAGAAAATACAATATTAGAAAAAGATAAAAAATAGAAGTAACCAAACCTGAAATTAATACCTCTAATCAAAAATCTAATGCAGACAGAGATCAGCAATAGTCGGGCAGAGAACAGCAAGCCAAACAAGCACTACATGTTAGAGCTCTGAGTGGGATTAATTTAAAAGTGTAGTTTAAGAACATGGTAGAAATAAAAGAAAAATTAATATGGTTAAGAAGTAACAGGAATTATTTAGAAGGATGGACAAAGAGGAAAGTATTGCAGAATAAGGGGAATCTCACTGAACTAGAAGAGGTGCAATTGTAGAGTGCTAAAGAGAAAATAAGGAAGTATCTGGACAATATGCATGAGTTAAGAAATATTACTGTTAAGCAACTGTTTTTTGACAATATTCTGAGTATAGGCAAAGAAAAAGGGATGGGGAATGCTAAGTAAAAAACCTGCTCTGGTAGAGTTTTTGGTTGAACGTAGAACAGAAACTGATGTTAAAAAAGGATAATTAACAGGGCATATGAAATTCTGCATGATAACTATAAGAATCGATCAAAAGAGGTTAGAAAATATTGGAAAGAGAGGCGGATAAGTAATTCACAGGGAACCAAAGGGAGGACATATGTATGGCTCCCAAATATGCAACAAAGTCTGTATGATTTAGGATTTTTGCTTGGAAGTGTTAGATATTTTTATACCTGAATCAGACTCCAAAGAACTTTTCCTTTAGTAGATGGCAAATGTTGGGCATGTGAAGGGGAAGAAAGAGGTAACTGGGAGAATATATTTTGGGAATGTAACAAGTTGGTAGACTTAAAAAAATCCCTACTGACTAGTCTGTCAGAAATACTGAGTGAGGAATTGCCTAGACAAAGTAAGACCTTGTTAAGTTTAATTCTGATTGTTACCATAAAACAATTAATAGAAAAAGTAAATCAAAGTCTAAACCAGCTGTATTTGAAATATTGAATATTGAAGCAGAGATAAAAGAACTAGAAGTGGGATCTTTAGAAAAGGGTAGGAGCAAATTATATAGAAAAAATGGAAATTGTGGGAGCAATACATACATAATAATGTTTTTTGAGGAAAGTGAGGTTTAATGGAAGGCAGGAATTCATCAATTTATGTAACACTGAATTGATGATAAATATGCAAAAGAATATATGTTATGTATAACGTTTGCAACAAGGAATATGTTAATGCTGTTTGTTTTCTTAAGTACCAACTGAATCAAAAGGTAGCGTTCAAAATACTTGTACTGTCCAAATGGCGAAGTCCAGAATGCTACAATACGCCAATGACCTCAAGAATAGATTATGTATTCCACAAAACCACTGGCAATAAAAACTAGTAAATGAGTCATAAAATCTGTTTTATTCCATAAAGTTAAGCGCTTTCACTCACAAAACTGTGAGCTTCCTCAGAACATTCAAATTGTAATTCCCACTAATTTAAGTACATCTATTTGGCGCCAAAATCACATTCAAATTCTTAAAGCTGTATGCTACTATTAAATACCTATCATTTCTAAAAAAAAACTGATTTACCAGCAGAAGAAAACAGCACCTATGCCAAATAAAAATATTAAAAATATTGACAACAATTAATACTATTAATATGTAGTAAAATTTACAACTTTCGTCAATTCATAATCTCTAATAATGATTTGACTGATATATAGTCATTTAATCCTGGTGGTGTAGTGGCATCCGTCAGTATCTGCCAACAGGTCTCTTTGTATGCCAACATACTCTTAATGTTTCCACCCCTTGGATTGCTTGCTACAGTTTCTAATATAGCAAACTTGAAATGATGGTTATCTCCTTTGCTAATAATATGTTTAGCCAAAGCATTTTTGTGGTCTTTCATCCTTATGCTGTATAGGTGAGAATAAATTCTTTTCCTCCTAAAGTTTTGTTCTGTTTTACCTATATAGAAAGAAGGACAGACCATGCATTTGGCTAAATAAACTAACATTTTTGTACTGCAACGTCCCCGTTTAAAAAATAATTTCATCCTATTATAATTTTTTAAAATAATCTCTGTTTCTTCATTGATCAAGCTACATTAGTGGCATGTGCCACATTTGTTTGTATGTGTAGAATTTACTATCTTCCTTCTTTTGTAACCTGTCTCTAACATCCTTTTCAAATTTTGACCCATCTTATAAACAAAAGTCGGTCTAGGACCTAATATCTCTAACATTTCATCATTGGTTAATAATGTATGCCAATATTTGCTCATAATGTCTTTAATCTGATTACTAAACGGACCATATTCTATAATACAAGCTCTACTAAATGGCTTAATATTTGTACTGCTATTCTTAACATTGTCACTATCCGGAATAATGTTATATTTCATTCCTAATAATGGCACATATTTCTTTCCCCATTGATCTATCACATATGAGCTCACTTTCTTCATCATATTTTTGTTATATCCTCTTTCACTAAATAATGAAGTTATATATTACATTTCATCTAACATATCTGGGTAACTTGAGGTCATCCTGACTGCCCTGATACATTGTCCCTTATAGATGTTTCTCTTGGACTTCATTGGATGATTGCTATCATAATCAATATACGAATTGGTAAAGGTCTCTTTTCTATGTATATTCGACTTAAAAATATTATCCTTTCTTGTAACCAAAGTGTCCAAATAAGCCACCCCTGTTTTACTACTCGTAGAAGTGAACTTCAAGAAGTCTCTACTTTGGTTCAAATATTCCAAAAAGTTGTTAAAAGTACACTGATCACCCTCCCATATAATATATATATCATCCAAAAATCGTGAGTATATTTGATATTACCAAAAAACTCACTGTTAAATACGATATTCTCCTCCCAGTCCAACATTACCATATTTGCATATATGGGGGCACATGCTGCCCCCATAGCTACACCCTTGGTTTGTTTAAACATCTCACCTTCATAGTATATAAAGTTGTTATCCAATACTATGGACATGAGTTCAATAATCAACTTTATTTTGTCCCATTCCAAATTCCATTTTTTCTTCCACATTTTTTCTTTTGTCGACTTGGTATATCCCCCTGTCTTTCGGACCTGTTGAAAGGATATACCAAGTGGACAAAAGAAAAAATGTGGAAGAAAAAAGATACAAGGCCCCCGAGAAATTGGTAAATGAATCCCTTATACCTTACCTTTATAAGAGTCAGGAGGTAGGCATGGAAGCTTCACAAATACTACAAGAAGGTGTAATAAGTAGGTACAACAACTTCAAGATATTTAATTACACAAATATGAGTCTGAACAAGGCTCATTTCAGCCTCCTGGCAAAAGACATGAAATTCATACCAGTCACACATTTTAGAGTAGTGGACTGTATTAGTGAAGTTAAAAAAATATGTCAGGAAGCTTAATTTGGCCTTGATGTTCAAAAATAAAAATGAACACAAACCAGATAGTAGTAACATGTTAAAGAAGAAAAGTTGTTACATACCAGTTATGAACAAAGATGTTCTTAGGTATGAAAGATCGGTTACACATGAGATTTATCAGTCTAGTAGTAAGTTTATAAAGAAAAAAATAAAGCACAATTTAACTAAAGAAGAATTAGTTGTATTGGATGAGTTAAGGGAAAATAACAACGTTAGGGTTATGAAACCCGACAAGGGTGGAGGCGTTGTAATCTATGACGCCATAGAATACAATGCAAAATTATATGATATATTGCATGGTTCAGGTAATTATGAGGTCATTTCTATTAATGAGTTAAATATTGCATACCGAAGAATAGATTTGTTTATAGAAGAATTTTTATTAGATAATAGGATTACTGAAGAATTATACAGTTTTTTTAAGGTAGAGTACCCTGTTATGTCTACAATGGTTGGTAGACCTAAGGTACATAAAAATGTTTCTAACTCCCCATATAGACCAATAATATCAGGAAGTAAGTCCAAAACTTTTCCACTGGGAGTGGCTATAGACTCTTTGCTAAAACATATATATGGAAAAGTGGAACATATGGTCAAGGACTCCTGGGAATTCTTAATGAGATATCCCATTCACATAGCTGATAATGATCTATTGTTTGCCTCCATAGATGTAATAGATCTATTTATGTGTATCCCCAAGAATCAGGGTATGGAGGCATTTACTGACAGTATTTACAAATATAGTAATTTGGAATGGGACAAAATAAAGTTGATTATTGAACTCATGTCCATAG
Source organism: Protopterus annectens (assembly GCF_019279795.1). NCBI lineage: Eukaryota > Metazoa > Chordata > Ceratodontiformes > Protopteridae > Protopterus > Protopterus annectens. The sequence goes on from NC_056737.1 coordinate 966,222,242, forward strand.
TATTGGATAACAACTTTATATACTATAAAGGTGAGATGTTTAAACAAACCAAGGGTGTAGCTATGGGGGCAGCATGTGCCCCCATATATGCAAATATAGTAATGTTGGACTGGGAGGAGAATACCATATTTAACAGTGAGTTTTTTGGTAATATCAAATACTACTCACGATTTTTGGATGATATATATATTATATGGGAGGGTGATCAGTGTACTTTTAACAACTTTTTGGAATATTTGAACCAAAGTAGTGACTTTTTGAAGTTCACTTCTACGAGTAGTAAAACAGGGGTGGCTTATTTGGACACCTTGGTTACAAGAAAGGATAATATTTTTAAGTCGAATATACATAGAAAAGAGACCTTTACCAATTTGTATATTGATTATGATAGCAATCATCCAATGAAGTCCAAGAGAAACATTTATAAGGGACAATGTATCAGGGCAGTCAGGATGACCTCAAGTTACCCAGATATGTTAGATGAAGTGCAATATATAACTTCATTATTTAGTGAAAGAGGATATAACAAAGATATGATGAAGAAAGTGAGCTCATATGTGATAGATCAATGGGGAAAGAAATATGCGCCATTATTAGGAATGAAATATAACATTGTTCCGGATAGTGACAACGTTAAGAATAGCAGTACAAATATTAAGCCATTTAGTAGAACTTGTATTATAGGATATGGTCCATTTAGTAATCAGATTAAAGACATTATGAGCAAATATTGGCATACATTATTAACCAATGATGAAATGTTAGAGATTTTAGGTCCTAGACCGACTTTTGTTTATAAGATGGGTCAAAATTTGAAAAGGATGTTAGAGACAGGTTACAAAAGAAGGAAGATAGTAAATTCTACACATACAAACAAATGTGGCACATGCTACCAATGTAGCCTGATCAATGAAGAAACAGAAATTATTTTAAAAAATTATAATAGGACAAAATTATTTTTTAAACGGGGAAGTTGCAGTACAAAAATGTTAGTTTATTTAGCCAAATGCATGGTCTGTCCTTCTTTCTATATAGGTAAAACAGAGCAAAACTTTAGGAAAAGAATTTATTCTCACCTATACAGCATAAGGACGAAAGACTACAAAAATGCTTTGGCTAAACATATTATTAGCAAAGGAGATAACCATCATTTCAAGTTTGCTATATTAGAAACTGTAGCAAGCAACCCGAGGGGTGGAAACATTAAGAGTATGTTGGCATACAAAGAGACCTGTTGGCAGATACTGACGGATGCCACGACACCACCAGGATTAAATGACTATATATCAGTCAAATCATTATTAGAGATTATGAATTGACGAAAGTTGTAAATTTTATTACATATTAATAGTATTAATTGTTGTCAATATTTTTAATATTTTTATTTGGCATAGGTGCTGTTTTCTTGTGCTGGTAAAGCAGTTTTTTAGAAATGATAGGTATTTAATAGTAGCATACAGCTTTAAGAATTTGAATATGATTTTGGTGCCAAATAGATGTATTTAAATTAGTGGGAATTACAATTTGAATGTTCTGAGGAAGCTCACGGTTTTGTGAGTGAAAGCGCTTAACTTTATGGAATAAAACAGATTTTATAACTCATTTACTAGTTTTTGTTGCCAGTGGTTTTGTGGAATACATCATCTATTCGTGAGGTCATTGGCGTATTGTAGCGTTCTGCACTTCGCCATTTTATATAAGTATATGTTTGCCTATGTCTTAAGTAATCATTCAACAAAGGTATTAAAAATATTTGTGTTTAATGGAAGGTAAGGCAAATCAAACAGTTTCACTGGGGATTACAGGAAACATTTCCTGAATGAGAGAGTGGTAGATCCACATAATGAATTCTTAATGTTGCAGAGGACTGTAATATATCACTGGGATTCTAGAAGGCATATAAATGTTAACTGGGGCTTGGACTGGGGAAGGGGATGGACAACTGCATAAACAGTCACAACGAGTTGGCAGATTTGCTAGATTATGCAATATTTTTACATTAGCATTATCACACATGTTTGTGCACTCTACATTTTTTGCAACTTTTAATGTGATTAAAAAGCAGTTCTTCATACAGAAGCAGGCATACGTAGGCTTTTTACTTCCCATTACTTCAGAAGCACATTACCTTATTCATAGCACATTAGGCCTTGTCAGCTAATTCACAAATACAACACAAATTCATAACCACATAGCAGAAGACTAGCACTTCTCCGTGGATTGTGATGTCAAAAGCAGAAAAAATACAAAACCAGTTAGAGGGCAGAAAAAGTGCCCAAAGATCCCAAACATAGCTAACATTGCTAAACAAAGAGTGCATACTTGCCATCACCCTGATGAACAAAGCAATGTTTATAAGCAAGTCTCTGCAGCCAAGTATTTGTCACATAACTTAATCTACACTGTGTTCTTTCATGGATTTATCTTGACAATAATAAAAAAAAAAGGAAACTCATCTTCAGCTGATCACAAATCATTTTCCTCCATTCAGTTTTCCTTTTCACTGTAGCATGCAGCGTACTGTACATAGTATACCATACTATATAAGGGTTAGGAGTAATGACAAAATTTATATTTTGTGTTTCTTTGCAGTCATGTAATAAACAAAGATTAATTTAAAATCATTATTTTTATTGGGTAATTTTGCTTTTAATGTGATGTTGCTTTGCTCACTTTTTACTAGGGATTAATTTTGCTACTTAATTTAAAATTAATAATGCAGCCCGACTGCCTGAGGAAGACCGATCGAACAATAAATTTTTCTTAGTGTTTAATGTTGTGAAATGTATCCAATAAAATTCTGTCACAATTAATCAATGTTCTGAAATATAATAGTAAGGGATTTTACCATTAAATCAATGGGTGACTAACTTCTTGGCATTTAAGTTGGAATACATTTCATTACAGGAAATTAATGCTTCTTGTAAAGAAAACAGATGAACTACACCCAGGCAAACTGAGTTAGTTACTCTGTGCTCCTGAACACAAATAAAAATCAGAAAAATATATATTGGCAAAACTTCAAGCAAATGTAAATATCTCTGGCACCAGACAGACTACAGTGGTCAGTACACACATTAGGGCTGGGGGTGGTGTCCATTAGCCATGTCAGGACTCAGAACCAAGGGCAGGTTCTTGGTATATGTAGGTCACAGAGTGAAATCTCAGAGACTGTTGCCTCTCCATTGATCTAGCTATTTCTAACTTGTCTGAAAATGTCCATTCTCAATCTTAGCATAAGTGCAACAAAACACTGACACAGCTGCAGGTTCCAAACATCAGGAGCTCCATTTTTAACCTGCATGTACAGTGTGGCATTTAACATGGGTTATATGCTGTATGTTTTAATCATCTGGACCACACAATCTCAATATTTAATCACAAGTTTCTGTCTTTATGTACTTGCACAGGATACACCAATGTCTTTTTTACCGGTATCTTCTTTGCTTGCCTCCTGAAGCAGGACACTGCATTTGGATAGTCAATGGCCTGACCAAGATAGGAAACTATTTGACTCAGGTGGAGGTTTGAACTTGTTACCCACTAATTCCAAATTCGTTCTTTTAAGCACTGAATTATGCTTTACTTTCTTTAGAAAACATTTTGTTGCTATTGTTATATAAACTTTTGCTTGTTTCAACTCTGGATGTGATCATGTGTAACAATAAATCCCATGCTCCCCAAAGCAGGACTTTTCTTTCTGTGGTTCTAAGAATGTTTTTTTCTTCTCATGCAGACTGCATTGCTGCTCCATATGCCAGATTCTATTGTTAACAAATATAAGAAATACGCATCAAGCAGAAGCATTTTGATGTACGTCATCTCAGATCCCAGTAAAATAAGGAATCCCTCCATATTTTGGCATCCTTATTAACATGAGGTACTGAAAATACAATGCAGTTCCAGGCATAAAATGTCCTAAGTATGAAATTGTATGAATTTGTATGAAACTGTAAGTATGAAGTGCAATTTGACAGCTCCATTACCCCAAAAGAGGAAAACTGTTAATAGGTCACCTGCCTTAGATGGAAATCAGAAAAAGGAGTATGAGATCATGGCCTATATTTAGTCTTTATTAAAAACACATGCAAGTTGGGAGGGTGGCCTAATGGTTAAGGTGTTTGCCTTACAAACACAAGATACAGGGTTTGAATCTCACAAGGGATAATTGGCTAGGCTTAAAATGGCTCGCAAGGGCAGTTAGCTAAGTACTAATCTATGAATCTAAACATGTGATCAAAATGTTAAAGTTAAACATTTATGGTGCTTGTAAAAGGCATAAAGCTTAAGATATCTGTATTTTCAGACCCTGTGGAGCAGAGTGGGTATCACCAGTGCATCTTCACAATTATAGACAATGGGAGTCACTCTTGACCCCCTCCGCTGGACCTACACTGAAGCCCTCTTCTTTCCTGAGACGAGACTGAGGCATTCCAATGCAGCATTATACTCCTAGCCATAGGGATTTTGCTCACTCATTTCCAAATGCCAACTCCTGATGTGCAGTGACATAAAGTTATTAAAGCTGGGAACATTAGTCAGTCCATGTCTTGGTAATATGTAGCCATGGGATGCATATCCAGTGCCATCACCATGATAATCATCCCTGCTTATGACACCTATCATCATCTCACTCATCCTGGAAAAGGTAAGTTGGTAAAATACTGCTACCTTTCTTAGTAATAAGATATCAATAAAGATACTGATTTTCCATTTTTACCAAGAAACATACCAGAAAATAACAGATTTGGACTCTATGGGTATTGGAAAAACATGAGATTTTCATGGAATTTGATATTTTAGCCAGAACACTCATTCACTGCAAACCCTATTTCTTCTCATGTCTACCACTTCTCAAAAAAAGGCTGATTTTATTATTTTTTTATCTAAAAAAATAGTCTTTTATCTGATGTTATTTGACCTAGCTTTTTAATTTTTAACTCATATTTTTAACTCATATTTACTGCTTATAATACTTCCAGATGATTGGTCTATTGCGTGTTCTGCCTATGTGTTAACACTGCATATATAAAGATGCACTGAAAATTATAATGAGATCACAGTAATGACTAGAAATTACATTTAAAAGTCACTGGCATAATTCTTAGATTTCATATCTTGAAAATGGAATTTCATTTTTAAGAACCATAAATCCATAAATCAGTGTCCAGTGGATGATCGAATGAAAGGGCACATAAATAGTTTTCTCTTCTGTATCACCTGTTTGTTTAATAGTGGCAGTAAATGGTAAACTTCTCTTTGAATGGCAGAGAACTGAATAATTTCCTGACACTCATTACTGTTAAATTCTTCTGTAAGCTGAGGCCTTTTTTACCTGAGCATTAAAAAATGTCATAATAAAGCAAACACAACATGGCAAGAACTAAAAGTAGCTTAAATGAGAACAAGTAAAGACACACACACACACACACACACACACACACACACACACACACACACACACACACACACACAGACAAAAAGCAAAAATGAGGTCATGTAGTCTGCTAAATCCACCCCCTGTAGTATGTTAACAGAGCTAATACAAAATGTCTTTCCCTTCCAGGTGCCTCTGTGGCCACCCCCCCTGACATGAACCTTATGAAGCCTGCTTAGCAGGTTGGACCACTATGGCCTATGTTTCATATAATCACGCCATTCTGAATAAACATCATCTGCCAGGATGTCAGTACAACAGAAGCGATGAAATACATTTTATTTTACTTACACTTCCCTGTTTCATTTTCTTCTGCATATCTGGTTCCTTGTCAAGCCAACGTCTCCTATGCAATAACAGACTGAAATGAAATGATTTTCCCCTTAAGGTATCTCTAAGGCCAACTTTGAACAGAAACTGATGCTGCCTGCTTGAAAGCTTAAGCAAGTATTTCACTTTCTGCGTAGATAAAGGCTGTTGGAGAGATTATTACATCGTTATTTGAATAGAGTGACATACTGTTGGCATACCTCTCAACTGTCCAGATTTTCACAGAATGTCCAGATTTTTGCCTCACATTTTTAATTTGTTCTTCATAAAATTTGTGGTTTTCAGATAAATCATTGATGATTAAGTCAATAAATAATGATGTACATTTGAGTTTCAGACTTCATATCCTTCACAAAATGCATGCTAACATAAATTCTGTTATTCTAGCTACTTTCTAAGTAAACTTAAACTCTGCCCCTTTTTTGGGGGACATTTTCCCCCATAATCCTAGGCTTTGTCCAGACTTCTTGTGTTAAGAGGTTGGCAGGTATGTATGTTGGCTTATCTTCTCTCCCTGTTTACACTTTTACCAAGATGCATTCCCAGCTTTCACTGTTGCCCATTTGTCATGCCTCACTCACCAGAACTCTTGCTTTTTCCCATATTTCTTCCTAACTTCCTTCATGTGTCTTTCCTGTCTTATTGCAGCTGTGGTATTAGTAGAGAAATTTATTAGTGTCATTTTAATTTCCACATCTACCTCACCATAACAAATATCTGAGGGTCAGTTCTTATAATCAAATCTACATTTCCTAGTGTACTATATATACCATCTAATGCAAAGAAAGCAATGAACCTTAGATATTCATTGGTTTTGTTCTACTGACTGTTGTTGATGATTCCTTAAGGCCTTAGTCTAGACCACTCAAAAAAGCTGACTGTCTGTGAGGAAAGTAAATATTAGCATATCCTTGTAGGTGAGAGCTGTTTCTGCAAAACAAATTTTTCCCATCACACTCAGTTTAAGAAACCATTCACATGATCAGGGCATACCTACAGGACAAGATACCAATTTTTGCAGGCATTTATATATGTTCATATGTGTTGTGCCCCCATTTTAATGGAGGAACATACAGATGGTTACAAATATGATATTAATTGCTTCTAGTTAGTCACTAACTAGTTAATCTAATAGATTTGATTTTGAGTTGTCTTCCTGTCATTCTGTGGTATAAACTCATGAAAACATAAATAAGCAAAGAAACACTATAATTTTATTCAAACATTATCCTGCATTTTACCAACATGGCATTATTTTTTTTTTCCTTTCAGGGAACTGGACAGCTGTTTATTCTTTCCTAAGTACTTTCTTCCTTATATTGCTCATGAGGCTGGGGTAAAGTATAACAGAGGAAAGTGGGAAAGATATGTGACAGTACTTCTGTCTATTTCAGGAGAGACAGATTGGTGTCACAAGAAGAAATATTTCAACAGAATGGTGCTTTCTGCTTAGCGGAGAAGCACACTACCCATAACTATAATCAGATTTTTTCTTTTGTTTACAGATAGTTTATAATCTATTATGAATCACACTTCAGCTTCAAGGCAGTTTTATCCTTCCTCAGGAGGGATGGGCATTCATGCCCTGTGTTGCACCAACAACCACCTTGTTCAATGCACTGTCAGTCAACTCAGACTGATCACGAAAGTTATTAGTGTAATGGTGAGATGACAATTAAAGGAATGACAGGTGCAGGTGAAAAATATAGCTCAGAATCATGAGGCATCTTACATAAAGGACTAGTGTATATGTCTTCCTTTCAGCCTATTATAATCAGTTCATGCTTTCTACAGTAGGCATTGAAGAAAGAGCACTGCTTTCAGTGGGAGTAAATTATTCTGTCACAAAAAAGCTACACTGAAGTGGGCTTAATGCAGAAAAATCCTGGTTTTCCTTATTAGGCAAAGGAAGCCGCCAGCAAGAACTGTGACTCTGACATCAAATACCATCTCAAGGGCTTATGCTGCCCCTGAATTGCTGCAGTCAGGAAGTGGCTGTCATTTACCTGAAGAAAGAGCCTGCCTATCACACGCAATTTTTTTGACTTGACTGAAGTTTTCTGGCCCATTTCCCTACCTGTCTTCAGGAATATAAATTCAGTTTGTTTATGTATTACATGCACATGAAATTAGACATATGACAGAACTTATAACTACAGCACATCCCCCCGGACAGAAAAGTTCATGTGAAATGTCTCCAAAATGGTCAGGAATTGACCAGTTTGTTTTTCTAAATGACACTGACCGAGAAGGGCAATGAGGCCCTTTTTTATGGAAACTCAGAATTTGTTAAAAAAAAAAAAAATTCCTATATATTTAGTGACTAGTACACTAAGAGGTTTTTAAAATTTAGATAACATAAGTAGACAGCCTGAGTGAAATAAATACATTCAGATTGTGTAATAAAATTGAAAGCAATCCCAGGGTAGTATAACATAATAAAAGTAGCAGTGTAACATAATAAATATAGCAATTTCATAATTGGTTAGACTTGATACAAGGTATCTGCCTGTACCATTATTGACTTGGGTTAAATACATTGCATGGTTACCAGATAGCTCTTTGGGAGGGTAGAGTTCTGAGTGGCCAGAGGATAGTTCTGTCTTCTTGGTTAGGATGGGATTTGGCACTAATGTCTGCCTGGTGATGGTGCGGGGGTTATTACAAGTGAACATAAAAAGAATAAGGGCACCTGCAGCTTTTACTTAATGCCACATATGGTGAAGCACAAGTACATCTGACTTTTGGTGGCCAATTTTTGTTCCCCACAGCTGACAACCAGCAACTCCAGGACATCTCCTTGTCTGCCAAGTCTATGAAACTTCCTCTGCTCCCTGAGCTTATCTCCAATCCACATTCAAGGCCAGCGAGAAGATCAAGGCAGATTATGCAGCATCATGCTGCTGTCAGGAAGTGTTTTTCCATGAGTGCCCTGCCTCCCGCATACATCAGTAGTGCCCTGTGGGTGGGATGTCCAATGGGCATCAGCTCTGCCTAGCCTCTTTCTTCCACAGCAGGCTAGATGTCAGCAGAATGTCCCACCCACCCTCATGCAGCACTACACATCGCTGTCTCTCTGGTCTTCACTATGGATATCAATCGACATATCAGTGTGCCCCATATGCACACACACAAACACACACACACACACACACACACACACACACACACACACACACACACACACACACACACACACTCCCAGTCTGCATTATTAAGTGCTCTGACCAATAATCCAACTCAGATCATCTAAACCATAATCAGGGCTGTATTGTTGCATGCAGCCAGCACAGGCACATGTATCTGGATCACCTGAGAAGACAGGTGAGTAGGGAAGAAATTAAAATTATTTTTCTCGGTACTTTTGTGTTATCACAACCAGATGTTCACGGTTCAGAAATGCGTATACCTGCAGACAGACGAGTGCCTGAAACACTACAAACTGCTGATCATAGTCTTACTACTGGCTAAAAACTTTACATTAGCGTCATGAAAAGGAAAATTTAAGAAATACTGTTCCTGTTTTGCATGCATTACAGCACGCTTGATTTATCAGGTCTGGTCTCATAGTGTCTGCTGGAATATTTTCACAGAGTAGTGCAACAGCCCTAATTTGCAAAGTTATCGCAAAAGTAATTTCTCTTGCAATAACTAGTGATGTGTAAACTACTACGTACTATTTGTGAAAGTGGTAGTGGCCGGCATGTGAATTAAAGTTATAAATAGGTTCATAGGTTAGTACTAGGCTAACTGCCCTTGCGAGCCATTGTAAACTTAGCCAATTATCCCTTGTGAGACTCAAACCCTGCACCTTGTGTTTGTAAGGCAAACATCTTAACCATTAGGCCACCCTTTGTGTGTGTGTGTGTGTGTGTGTGTGTGTGTGTGTGTGTGTGTGTGTGTGTGCCTGTGCGTGTGCGTGTGTGTGTGTGTGTGTGTGTGTGTGTGTGTGTGTGTGTGTGTGTGTGTGTGTGTGTGTGTCTGTGTGTAGCATACAAGCACTGTTCATACAACAGTTTGATCAACAGAAAATGCTGCCTTTGAATTTGACATCGCTTGTCAGCCATGTCTCTGAAATTGCTGTTGTCCGCTATGTGAGTTTCAATTTTTCTAAACCTTTCGGCATGTGTAAAAGGGGATTTGTAGGGTTGTAATTTAGACAGCATTCTTACAAGATTTAGATCAACATTATAATCTGCCTTTGAATAGCACATCTCTTGGAAGCCATGTTAGCTGGAAGTGTACGAAGTAAGACCAAATTAGCAAACTGACTATATGATTCAGCTCCAAAAACATGCATTGAAAGTTCTCCTTTAAGAAACTCTGTAAGACAGGTAGGCCAGTACTTCTGTGACACATTTAATCAGTTATTTGCAACAGTTATTTCTTTGCCTAAAGTGAAGTCCTGCCTGCATAAAAAACACATACCAGATTGCAGGTACACGGTTTTATTGCTAATTTTAGGACCCAACATGGTTGTAGGCTCTGTGTGTTACAACACGCGATTCATGAGAGATGTTGTCCACTTGCAGTTGGTTGACAACATCTTGGCTGCGTTTCTTAGTTCACCAATGTGAAATAACTGTAATTAGGACTTTACACACCCCTGTTTTACTTACAGATAAAGTCATTTTGCGTTGACATTATGAATTAAAGGAGCTTTCAAATCTGGTTGCGATAATACGTAAGTACCTTTTTCTCTATAGTACGGCAACATCTGGGCGTTCCTATTAGCTAGCTAGTGCCCTACAGATGGGGTAAAAGGGCAAACCAGGGTAGTATCTGAGACCTGAATGCTTGAGGTAACTGGGGAAGGGGAGAATTATAAGTCAAAATAAATTTTACAAATAAATAAGCATGTCAACTCTAGAAAATAAAGCAAGAAGCAAACAAAAGTGAAGTTTTTTTCTTCCAATGATATGGAAGACACAATGGCTGGAGTGTACTACTCAAGACAGCAAGCATTATAATTGCTTAAAATTTAAAGTCCAGCTTTTCCTCTTGGAAACGTTATTCTTAAAGTATGCAGGTAATTTTAAATCATAGTGCTTGCCTTGTCCTTTATTCAGTACCCTGTACTATTGTGTACCACTCAGAGTTTTGTATTCTGCTTATTACTCTCTGTTGACAGTGTAGTCTGCTATTCAATGCCATAACATAATTTGTGTATTTACTGCTTTAAAAAGGCTGGCATTTTGTGTAGTCTACATACCTACTAATTATGGCACCAAACATGTCTCTCCAAATCAGTCATAAAATCCTGTTGGTCATGTTTTGTGGTGTTTTTATTTTGAGTCTCCCACCCTTCGACCCTGCATGTCCACTTCTTCAAGTTACCTCATGACAAGATCAGCCCTTTATCCTTTTCTAGTCTTCAAGGTATAATTCTTCCTCAGTGAAGTGACAAAAGAGTTGCAAAAGAGAGTAAAATTCCACGAGTGGAGGAGCTCCCTGGTCAGCCTCGGTAAGAAGTTGCGAGCCCTGATAAAATCCTCCAAAGCTAGTTATGAAAACAAAATCGTCACTGATTCTAAAGACAACCACAAAGCATTCTATAGCTATGTCAAGAATCTCAATGGCAACACTCAGATCTGCTCTGGGTTACAGCACAATGCCACTAAATATACAGACCCAACTGATATTGCCAACATCCTGGCAGATAGGTTCAGTGGTAACTTTACCCACCTCTCACCCCCTAAAGAACCCATCTCTTTACCGGAAGAATACAAAGTTCCTGTAATCACGGCTGCACAGGTAAAAACCACACTCTCCAAAGCCAAGAACAAAGCATCCATGGGACCAGACAACATCCCAGGCTGCGTTCTACATGAACTACAGAACAAACTGGTACCCCACCTAAGTACCATGTTCAATCATAGCCTCACCTCAGGCTTTGTGCCTGCTGAATGGTGCACAACAATGGTCATCCCAATCCACAAGATGGGAGCCACCACGGACCCTGGGAACTACCGCCCCATTAACCTGATGAGCCTGGTCTGCAAGGCCATGGAACGTATCATTGTGGAACTTATAAACAAAGACATTGGTAATCTCCAAACTCTGGACCCCACCCAGTTCGGGTTTGTAAAAGGCAGATCATGTCTCCTAAACCTGATAGACTTCTTTGAAGCAGTCACCAAACCCGTAGACAAAGGTAAGGTGGTTCACACAGCCTATCTAGATCTTGCCAAGGCTTTCAACACCATCCCCCACTCTGGAATTATAGATAAACTCACTAAACTAGGTATAAATCCCTATGTCACAAGATGGCTTGCCAACTGGCTCACTGACAGAACCCACACTGTGAAAGTAGCAGACTCCAAATCCAACTTCAGACCAGTGACAAGTGGAGTACCACAGGGTTCAGTCCTGGGTCCTCTCCTGTTTGGTATCTACTTCTCTGAAGTACAGGCTAACACAGACGGTCTTTGGCTAATGAAGTTTGCAGATGACTGCAAACTAGGAGCCATAATCAAAACTCCTAACGATGTGGACATCCTACAAAAGGACCTCACTGAGACAGATGCCTGGTGTCAAAGCCATGGCCTCAAGCTCAATGCCAAAAAGTGCATTGTCATCCCCTTTGGTAAAAACTCTGTACCCATGAACTACAACATAGGCGGTAGTATACTTAACACCGAAAGTGTGATAAGAGACCTTGGAACACAGGTGGACAGTAGTCTCTCCTTTGATAATCACATCGCCACAGTAGTCAGGAAATCCTTGTATGTGGCACACCTCATCACAAAAGGTTTCTCATCCAGAAAAAAAGAGGTCATTGTTCCCCTCTACTCATCACTCATTAGACCCATTATAGAGTTCAACGCCCCTTTTGGTATGTACCTCACAAGACATATGCAACAACTGGAAAGGTCACAGAAATACCTCACAAAGAGGATTACTAGCCTCAAACAGATGCCCTATGCAGACCGTCTCAAAAAACTCCAACTTTACTCCGTCGCATATCGCCTACTCAGAGGTGATCTCTGCCTAACATACAAAGCTATGTCAAACCCAGAGCTGTTGGACATGCTCCACTTAAAGAAATCCCAATCCCTCTGAGCTACATGCTCTAGGGACCTAAACCTTGTCACCATAATAAACAGAACATGCCTGAGGGATAGATTCCTGTCCCAGAGACTTCCCATACTCTGGAATAAACTACCTATCTATATCAAACAAAGTTCCTCATTAGCACTCTTCAAGAAAAATCTTGATGATTGGATGGGAAATAGGAAATTCACCCCTGGGATCACCTCTGTGACTCTGCTCGACAGTGGCACAGGAAAATCATTTTCTTGGGTGGCAAAAGCCATGGTACCTTTTTGGCTGGGCTTGTATAGGCCCCAGGGCCAATAGCCTAGTTCCTGCCTATGCACCTATGAAATGCCCTTCAGTGAGACCAAACATAGCCCCATATTGTGATGTCCCCCACAACAGAATGACATTCATTCAGTCCTGATGGGACAAAGCAACGATTCATGTCTAGCAACATGTTAAGTTTCTTTATTTACTTTAGCATATAGCATTTCTCTTTTCTTATAAGGTACAACCACATAATGCTGTCAGAGTATACCAACCCATCGCCACAGTAGTCAGGAAATCCTTGTATGTGGCATTTCTCTTTTCTTATAAGGTACAACCACATAATGCTGTCAGAGTATACCAACCCATATCCACAGACATTTGCTCTTATCTCTCCTTCATAGCTAGATATTTGTCACAGTCTTCATTCTGTCACTTTTTGTCCCCTGCCTGCCTACTAAAAAAGGTTAAATGTCTTCAGATACTCCGTTTTTCATTCCCAGAAGCCCTTCAATGATCTGTATTTGTTACCAAGATCAGCAATACTCAAGACAAGTGCCCCATAAAGTTGGGCAAGACTGCTTGCCTGTATTGATGCACATTTACACATAGCATACTGACTACAGAAAAGCATGTAGATCCCCCAAGCCCACTAGATCATGCTTAACACTTGAACAGATCTGATTTTGATTATATCATCAGTAAAGTCCTACATTCATGTCTACATATTTCACTGAGTGCCCATCAACTTTCCATATAAGAGCCACACCAGCACTCCATACAGTGGGTGGCCACGGTGGTGCAGTGGTTAGCATTGCCGCATCACAGCAAGAGGTTCTCCGGTTCGATCCTCGGCTGGGGTGCCTTCTGTGCGGAGTCTGCATGTCCTCCCTGTGGTCGCGTGGGTTTCCTCTGGGTGCTCCGGTTTCCTCCCACATCCCAAAGACATGCTGCAGGTGGATTGGACACTATAAATTGGCCCTAGGTGTGCGTGTGAGTGTGCCTTCTGTGGAAGGTTGGGTGCCAGGCTGGCAACTCGACACCGTAAAACTCCACTGCCAATTAATGTGCGGACAAGGTGATCCGCTATGGCAACCCCTAACCGGGAAAAGGCCGAAAGAAGAAGAAGACCAGCACTCCATACAGTCTCAGAGAACATACTGTTGACAACTGAGACAGTTATCAGAGGCTCTACCTTGCTACTTGACCAAGAAGGGTGACAGTCATGAGCTGTTTGTGTGCAGAATGCAGGGAACATCCTTTTTGCATCCCCATAAATAAGTTGAACCACTGCCATAATGACAGACACTCAGACAGAATGTCTAGACCCAAATGTCCTTAAGGTAAGTCTGGTGTTTAACCAGCATCTCCATTTTTTAGCAGCCAGTGCTCTCAATCTTGAATAGTGATTTGTTTTGCCCAAGGATGTTGGGATCAGGAACACTATCAGCTCTCAGCCATGAGAAGGTGCATCCTGAGAGTTCTGCAACATTCTATCTTTGTTTGATTGGCCAGGACTATGGGGGACCTGCCTGTGGTCTCTGGAGTCATCTGGTCACAAATTGTTGGTAACAGGGAACTCTTCCAGCTGGAACTAGTCATCAGGCTCCTGTAGGCCAATAGAACTCAGTCAAGGAGCATCCTCTGGTTATCTCATGTTAAAACGCATGCTTCAAAACCTATATATCAAATAGATGTCTGGTGGAAGCTAGAGTTCAGTCTGAAGCCAATATCAGCCTTGGAAAACGCCCTTCCACCTAAGTTCCCCTTAGCTAGTATATGATCCCGTGCACATTTTTGGTTTTCTGGTGTCTGGTACTAGCATGCACCAATATTGCATAAAGCACCCCCCCCCCATCCAAGCTCTAACTCATATATAGTGGAGGAGTCAAAGTAGTCTACCTGGACAAAGATAATGAGACCACCATCATCTGCATTTCCCGTATATGACTCCATGTTTTGGAGATGTCCTCAGACTTATAAGAAACAGCTTTGAATGGTCTCAGGCTCCCATCCTCCCCAAGAGATACATGGTCAGATGCATGGTGAGAAAGTCTGAAGATTTTTATGTTATTTCACCCCTGAAGCCAGTTATTCAAATTGTCACCGATAATGGCATCCTAGCCTGTTCTGGGTGTACAAAGATAACTCCATGACTACAGCCAAGTGACGGGAGTTTGACTAGAGTAGGCAGGAGGGTGTGGACTAATTGAAGCACCATTCGTAGGGGGCAGGGTTGTGGCTGAGTGGCCTAGAAAATGGATCAGTACACCAGATGACCCATTGCATGTCTTTCTCCTTGGATGGGATGGGTGCACTTAAGGGGTGGGAACTTAGGGTCAGAAAAATACCCTTGGCAGTACTGTAGTACTATTCTAGGCTACCTCAATTTTCCTACTGGCCCCAAATATGTGTCAGAGATGATCTGGAGGGGAATAGTTGGGTTTGGTAAACCCAGAGAAAGAAGACAGGACTCTAGGGACAGCTGATGATCAGCTGTGTGTGTGTGTGGGGGGGGCAAAAGTTCTGCAAAAAATTGTAATGGCAGCATAGAAACTCCCAGACATTGCATCTTTGTCTCTTTGTAAGTCATGAGTTTGATAAGTAATTCACTTGTTATCTTAGTGCCAATTCCATTATGATCTCTTATGTTAAGGCATAGGTGCCAAAGACAACAACATATTTGCCACGTTACAACCTGATAAGGAGTATACAGCTCTGTACAGGTGTGGCAAGAATGTTTACTTGTCTGGCACATTGTGATTTAGGGCCTTTAACTATTCATCTCATCTGTCACAGTTTCAGTCCCATCCAGTGAGGAGTATGTTGTATAATCCTGAGGATTTACTTGAGACTCTCTGACTACTACTACATTAGGACATCATTCATCCCACTGTAATTTTGACTATAATGATGCGTTGGCTAAGACTGCAGGTAAAGATGTTGGCATGCACAGGATAGAGTGCTTTATGTTGGTCTCCTTGAAGGAAGAACTCAGGTGCAAGATCTTGGGTACCAACTTCTTGTAAAATATGATCTCCAGTCAGCTGTCCCAGGACCTTGTTGATAACCACCTGAGAAAGAAACAGGCCCTCACCTCCAAAGAGGACATCTGTTGTCCTCTTTATGTCTCCTCCAAACTTCATTTTCTATACCTGCTCAACCTCAAAGGTGGAAAAAGACTCTTCAGTGTCCAAAGAAGGACCTTAAGCATGAGATTGTATTGTATTCTCTTTTACCAGCTGAGTTACCCAAGATGATTCATCAAGCTACCTTGCTGCAGGCCTGACTATGGTCTTTGGCTACCCCTTACAGTGGATCTCTAAGTTTGCCTTAGCTTGTTAGACAATTAAAAAGGGCTGATGAGTCCTTGGTATGGTCATCTTTCACTACATTCTGGAGATCAAAATCCCCTCACTCAGAAAGAGCTTGATTTTGTGAACTATTTCATTTCATTTCATCAGAGCTCTTGAGACAGGTCCAGACTTTCCTACATGTAGGAGCTATAGATGCCACATGAGAAGATTGTCTTAAAGTGTAAAGATGTCCAGTGTCACCAAGAGAAGAGTCTCAACATATAAAGATGTCCAATGCCAAACGAGAACAGTATCTCAAAGTGTAAAGATGACTTCCATATATTTATAGTTTCCCAGGGATCTCATACAATACATTTGGTTCTGGGTAACTATCCTGCAGGGTCATGCCCTTGCTGTTGCTTGGTACTTGCCTAGTAACAGTAGACATGATGTATGCCTTTTGGCACATCAGTTTTAAGGTCCACATGGGAGACTCCAATGGTTTACAATGGATAGATATAATTCCCATTATGAAGTGTTTCAAATTAGAATTTTCTCAACACCAAGCATATTTATCAAAATGCAAGCCATGCTACCCAAAGCCTTGCAGTAGAAGGATCTTCTAGTATTCCCCTTACCTGGACAACTGGCTCGTGGCAACCACATTTAGACCTGCGTTGGGCGCTCTCATGAATGCTTTCCCTAGGAGTAACCATAAATTGAAATATACTCCCCCAATCCTAGCTCAGAGAAAGACGTTTATTGAGGCATAGTTGGACACTGCCACTAGCCTTCATTCCTGCCCTTGGAGAGGTCCTAGGAGTTTATAACCTTGACATCCCGAGTGAGGACATAGCACAAGCCTAGATCCCGTCTCTGTTGTGCTTTCTGGACTTAATGGTGGCTGTAATCTTCATGACGCCATTTTAAAATGAAAAAAGCAATCCAGCACCTGAAAGATGGTAGCAAAAAAAGTTTAATGTAACCAGACCGGTTTCAGCAATGTGCTTTCATCAGTGGTTTTACATTAATTACAATTCTGAGGCTACTATTTGTAGAAAATCCAACAAAGCAGTGATGACATCATTTCCTGTAGACAAGAAATCAATGAAAAAATAAAAAATAAATAATATATATAAATAAAGTAATTATATAATATTAAGCAAATACAAATGAGTATAAACATATATTGATCTGAGAAGATAGATGGCATATTACAGTCTATCATTTAAACCAGGTGGAAAAAGACCACCTAATTTAACAATCCATCTCTTTTCTTTAATATTTAATAAATTATGCCATCCAGTCTTGAAGAATCTATTTCCTGAAATTTTATCAATAACTGTGAAGGTGAAAGTGGCTGTTTTATGCATCAAATGGTGTCTATATAAGGCATTGGTGGGTCTGCATTTCTGATGTCTCCCAGATGTTCAGACATGCGAACTCTGAATTGTCTAGAGGTTTGTCCAATATAGAACACTTGACACGTACATGTAGCCAAATATATAACCCAATCAGTACTGCAATTTGCAAAGCAATTAATATTATACAGTTGACTGGTATTCTTACTGGTGAAATCTTTGGTCTTAATCACGTATTTACAAAAGGAACAATGACCACAAGGGTAACATCCAACCAGTTTTTCCCCAGATAGCATGGTTTGTTGTAATACAGTGTCCTGAGATATGGTTCTCTTGTAATGAGAAAAGTGAGACCCAAGAGTTTTGACTCTACGATAAGAGAAAAGACATTTGTCTCCTAACCAGTCATCCAAACACGTATTGGTTTTAAGTATGTTCCAATGCTTGTTAATAACAGCTATCAATTTATCAGTATTTCTACCAAAAGTAGTTACAAGCCTAGGCTTCTCCTGGTTGGAACTAGTGACTTTATGTTTATATGTCAACAGGTTATCCCTAGATTTGTTTTTAGTCCATTGTAATGCAGAATTAACATCATGTTTATTGTATCCCCTCTGCATGAATCTATTGGAAAGGTCATTCTGACAAATAGCAAGGTCTTGTTGTGATGAACAGATTCTCTTGATTCTCATAAACTGTGATTTAGGAATGTTTCTGATAATGTGCTTAGGGTGACGACTAGAAGCATGTAGTAAGCTATTATATTGCGGATATTTTCTATGGACTGTAGTAAGTAAAGTATTATCAGGTTCTCTGTGTAAATGAACATCCAAAAAATCAATATTGTGCAGGTTGTGGTTTACAGTAAATTCAACCCCCCACTTATAGCCATTGAGATATTCAATAAAGTCCATAAGGTACTCACTGCCACCTCTTCACACAAGCCAACAATCATCTAGGTAACGTCTCCAGATGTCAATTTCTGGCAGATACAGATTGTGTGATTCATTATAAATGATTTGTTCTTCAACATACCCCATAAACAAGTCAGCATATATTGGTGCAAACGATGCTCCCATGGCTGTACCTTGAATCTGCCAGTAACATTGATTTTGAAAATAAAAAACATTCTTGGTGAGAACGTGCTCTGCCATACAGATTAATAAGGTGTTAAAGCCCGGACTGTAGATGTTAATTCTGTTAAGCCAATATTCCAATGCCGTCAGACCAGCCCAATGTGGGATACATGTATATAATGATTTAACATCTAAAGTACACATCAACCAATGTGGTTCCAATTGGGATTCAGAAACTATTTGTAAAAACCCGGTGGTATCTTGCAATCTGGCCCTGACATGAGATAATAAAGGTTTTAAGTGTTGTGTCAAAAAAACGGACAATGGTTCAGTAAGTGAGCCTATACCTGAAACAATAGGTCTTCCTGGTGGATTATTATAAGATTTATGAATCTTAGGCAATAAGTACAGATATTGTTTTGCAGGATCCTGGACTGTTAACTAAATTTTGATCTTGATACTGATAACACCTTCCTCTACTGCTAATTGTAAAAATGCATCAGTTTCGTTTTTGAAGTTAGGGGTGGGGTCAGTAGGCATGCTCAAGTAATGCTGAGTGTTAGAAACTTGTCTAATTCCCTCTGCCCAGTAATACCTGGAATCCATGACTACTATGGCACCACCTTTATCTGCAGGAAGAATGGTAATGTCAGTATTCCCCTTAAGATCCATGAGGGCCTGTTGCTCAGTTCTGTTTAAGTTGTGTCTAAGATTTACCAAGACCCCAATCGGTGATGTAAATCCTTAATGATGGCATGTTGAAATATGGCTACATGTTTATCCATAGGTGGACTGAAGTTGGAATTGAAAAATCTAAATTCAGTAGATCTTTGAGTTGGTGCCTGTTGATCAAAAAACAATTTGAGATTAATTTTTCTACAAAAATCGAATACATCTGAAACAAAAGTACTCTCGTCTACAAAGAAACCCGGAATAAAACCAAGACCTTTATTTAACAGCGATTCCTCAATGGATGTTAAAATATAACTAGATATATTGTGCACATTGGAACAATATGGATTTATTGGACAATGGATAGAAAAAGTTGCTCTATCATTCTTATTTGTGTGTTTGTGTCCCCCCCTGTGTCTTCTGTTCCTAAAGGGTGATCTGCACTATGACCTCTCTTGGAGACTGGGGAATCACTGATATTGGTAGATTCAGTATCTGTGGTGGAAGATTCCTCCCCCGAGCTTGTGCTAAATGGTGTGCCCTTTTTTAAAATACACCTAGGCCTTTTCTTACGTGTATGGATGGGATTTTTAGTACCCTCCGCAAACCTGACAAATCTCTGTGATTCAAAAGGTTTCCCCCTCTCATAATCATCCATGTCTCTAGAGAATTTGTGTAATTTCTTATCCTTACGGCCTTTTTCAAAAATTAGCAGTTCTCTGGAAAGTCTGCTCAAAAGCTCCTGAAAATTGGTTGAGTCCTCATGTTTCTTTAATTCTTCACAGACCTTTTGTACATCACAAATATTGAACTGTATGGTTCTGTCGTAATAAGAAGATAGTATGTTGACAAAAGACATAGATGCATTTTGTTGTGCCAGATTCCATTCCCTAAGTAATATGTCATCTGTTTTGCTAACTTGTGGTTGCAATTTGGTTCTAAGTCCCCTAGGGAAAATATTTTGGTGTTGATAGGCCATGAAGAGCCTGGAATGCCAAATATTAGTTCTCAATGTTTTAACATTTTTACTAAATATATTTTGGTCCTCTGTTCTCTTCATAGTCTGACTCGATTAGCATTATTCTGATTTAGCTAACCTTTGCAATTTGGCATTTTTTTACATCACATTTGACCGAAGCATACTGACAACTAATTGTCATGGATCTCAATCAATTATTACAGGGATTATGTGCTGACAAAGACAATATCCAAATTTTTGGTATTGAATCTAAGAATGGATCCACTCAGAACAGGACATCAGATCCAGTTGACAGTTGCAGTTTGCTGTTTACACAACTTGGTAAAAAGGTTAAAACATTGAGAACTAATATTTGGCATTCCAGGCTCTTCAAGGCCTATCAACACCAAAATATTTCCCCTAGGGGACTTAGAACCAAATTACAACCACTAGTTAGCAAACCAGATGACATATTACTTAGGGAATGGAATCTGACCCAACAAAATGCATCTATGTCTTTTGTCAACATACTATCTTCTTATTACGACAGAACCATACAGGTCAATATTTGTGATGTACAAAAGGTCTGTGAAGAATTAAAGAAACATGAGGACTCAACCAATTTTCAGGAGCTTTAGAGCAGACTTTCCAGAGAACTGCTAATTTTTGAAAAAGGCCTTAAGGATAAGAAATTACACAAATTCTCTAGAGACATGGACGATTATAAGAGGGGGAAACCTTTTGAATCACAGAGAAGTGTCAGGTTTGCGGAGGGTACTAAAAATCCCATCCATACACGTAAGAAAAGGCCTAGGTCTATTTTAAAAAAGGGCACACCATTTAGCACAAGCTCGGGGGAGGAATCTTCCACCACAGATACTGAATCTACCAATATCAGTGATTCCCCAGTCTCCAAGAGAGGTCATAGTGCAGATCACCCTTTAGGAACAGAAGACACGGGGGGGGATGCAAACACACAAATAAGAACGATAGAGCAACTTTTTCTATCCATTGTCCAATAAATCCAGATTGTTCCAATGTGCACAATATATCTAGTTATGTTTTAACATCCATTGAGGAATCGCTGTTAAATAAAGGTCTTGGTTTTATTCCTGGTTTCTTTGTGGACAAGAGTACTTTTGTCTCAGATGTATTGGATTTTTGTAGAAAAATTAATCTCAAATTGTTTTTTGATCAACAGGCACCAACTCAAAGATCTACTGAATTTAGATTTTTCAATTCCAACTTCAGTCCACCTATGGATAAACACGTAGCCATATTTCAACATGCTGTCATTAAGGATTTACATCACAGATTGGGGTCTTGGTACAATCTTAGACACAACTTAAACAGCACTGAGCAACAGGCCCTCATGGATCTTAAGGGGAATACTGACATTACCATTCTTCCTGCAGATAAAGGTGGTGCCATAGTAGTCATGGATTCCAGGTATTACTGGGCAGAGGAAATTAGACAAGTTTCTAACACTCAGCATTACTTGAGCATGCCTACTGACCCCACCCCTAACTTCAAAAAAGAAATTGATGCATTTTTACAATTAGCAGTAGAGGAAGGTATTATCAGTATCAAGATCAAAATTCGGTTAACAGTCCAGGATCCTGCAAAACAATATCTGTACTTATTGCCTAAGATTCATAAATCTTATAATAATCCACCAGGAAGACCTATTGTTTCAGGTATAGGCTCACTTACTGAACCATTGTCCGTTTTTTTGACACAACACTTAAAACCTTTATTATCTCCTGTCAGGGCCAGATTGCAAAATACCACCAGGTTTTTACAAATAGTTTCTGAATCCCAATTGGAACCACATTGGTTGATGTGCACTTTAGATGTTAAATCCTTATATACATGTATCCCACATTGGGCTGGTCTGACGGCATTGGAATACTGGCTTAACAGAATTAACATCTACAGTCCAGGCTTTAACGCCTTATTAATCTGTATGGCAGAGCACGTTCTCACCAAGAATGTTTTTTATTTTCAAAATCAATGTTACTGGCAGATCCAAGGTACAGCCATGGAAGCTTCATTTGCACCAATATATGCTGACTTGTTTATGGGGTATGTTGAAGAATAAATCATTTATAATGAATCACACAATCTGTATCTGCCAGAAATTGACATCTGGAGATGTTACCTAGATGATTGTTGGCTTGTGTGGAGAGGTGGCAGTGAGTACCTTATGGAATGTATTGAATATCTCTATAGCTTTAAGTGGGGGGTTGAATTTACTGTAAACCATAACCCGCACAATATTGATTTTTTGTATGTTCATTTACACAGAGAACCTGATAATACTTTACTTACTACGGTCCATAGAAAATATCCGCAATATAATAGCTTACTACATGCTTCTAGTCTTCACCCTAAGCACATTATCAGAAACATTCCTAAATCACAGTTTATGAGAATCAAGAGAATCTGCTCATCACAACAAGACCTTGCTATTTGTCAGAATGACCTTTCCCACAGATTCATGCAGAGGGGATACAATAAACATGATGTTAATTCTGCATTACAATGGACTAAAAACAAATCTAGGGATAACCTGTTGACATATAAACATAAAGTCACTAGTTCCAACCAGGAGAAGCCTAGGCTTGTAACTACTTTTGGTAGAAATACTGATAAATTGATAGCTGTTATTAACAAGCATTGGAACATACTTAAAACCAATACGTGTTTGGATGACTGGTTAGGAGACAGATGTCTTTTCTCTTATCGTAGAGGCAAAACTCTTGGGTCTCAGTTTTCTCATTACAAGAGAACCAAATCTCAGGACACTGTATTACAACAATCCACGCTATCTGGGGAAAAACTGGTTGGATGTTACCCTTGTGGTCATTGTTCCTTTTATAAATACGTGTTTAAGACCAAAAATTTCACCAGTAAGAATACCGGTCAACTGTATAATATTAATTGCTTTGCAAATTGCAGTACCAATTGGGTTATATATTTGGCTACATGTACATGTCAAGCGTTCTATATTGGACAAACCTCTAGACAATTCAGAGTTCGCATGTCTGAACATCTGGGAGACATCAGAAATGCAGACCCACCAGTTTCTTATATAGACACCATTTGACGCATAAAACAGCCACTTTCACCTTCTCAGTTATTGATAAAATTTCAGGAAATAGGTCCTTCAAGACTGGATGGCATAATTTATTAAATATTAAAGAAAAGAGATGGATTGTTAAACTAGATGGTCTTTTTCCACCTGGTTTAAATGATAGACTGTAATATGCCATCTATCTTCTCAGATCAATATATGTTTATACTCATTTGTATTTGCTTAATATTATATAATTACTTTATTTATATATATTATTTATTTTTTATTTATTCATTGATTTCTTGTTTACAGGAAATGATGTCATCACTGCTTTGTTGGATTTTCTACAAATAGTAGCCTCAGAATTGTAATTAATGTAAAACCACTGATGAAAGCACATTGCTGAAACCGTTCTGGTTACATTAAACTTTTTTTGCTACCATCTTTCGGGTGCTGGATTGCTTTTTTCATTTTATATCAAGTTTGTGGAATCCGTGCATTAACCGTACTTGCTAGCCCAGCCTTTCTGCCATTTTAAACCTGCAATTAGAAGTGTTGCAATGTACCATAAGAAGTCAGTAACTTGAAATCTAGCATCATCATGGACCTAATAAACAAGGATATAGGGAATCTCCAAACTCTGGATCCCACACAGTTTGATTTTTTGAAGGGTAGATCATGCCTGCTCAATGTGGTCAACTTTTTTGAGTCAGTCACCAGAGCTGTGGATGAAGGGAAGGTGGTTCATACAGCCTACATGGATCTGGCCAAGGCCTTTGATACCATTCTCCACTTAGGAGTCATAGAAAAACTCACTAAGCTAGGCATCAACCCCTATATGGTTCTACTTTACATGTTCGACATTCCAAAATGTTGAAGACCATATGGCCGAGACCATATGATCGACATTTAAATGTCAAACATGTAAAAAAAAAAAAAACAACAACAAACACTTACCTTAACACTGCTAGTAGGGGGGCAAGCCCCCCCCTGCACCCACCATGGGGGGGGGGGTTCACCCCCACACACCACCGTAACTTAAATATACCAACTCCGAGATCGCACTATATTGCGGAAGATGGAAATGTTTCCATTCCGCAGTGTACAGAAATGCCAGTTCCACATGGTCAGCATTTCAAATGTTGACCATATGGTCTTGGCTACATGATCTTCGACATTTTGGAATGTCGACCATGTAAAGGGGACCCCCCCCCCTATATCATTAGTTGGGTTGCAAACTGGCTCATAGGTAGAACCCACAGTGTGAAAGTAGCTGACTCCAAGTCAGACTGCCAAACAGTCACGAGTAGAGTCCCACAGGGTTTGGTCCTGAGTCCTCTCCTGTTTGGTATCTACTTCTCTGAAGTCCAGGCCAGCACAAAGGGACTCCTACAGAAAGGCCTCACTGAGACCAACTGGTGTCAGAACCATGGCCTTAAGCTCAATGCCAAAGAATGTGTCATCATCTCCTTTGGGAAAAACCCAGTTCCCATGAATTACCACATCGATGGTAGTCCACTGAACACAGAAGGCGTTATAAGACATCTGGGAACACAGGTTGACAGCAACCTCTCTTTTGACCACCACATTGCCGCTGTGGTCAGAAAGTCCTTCTATGTGGCACATCTCATTACTAAGGGTTTTACATCCAGGAAGAAAGAGGTCATTGTCTCCCTCTACTCTTCCCTCATTAGGCCAGTCATTGAGT
Organism: Protopterus annectens; assembly: GCF_019279795.1. Classification (NCBI taxonomy): domain Eukaryota; kingdom Metazoa; phylum Chordata; order Ceratodontiformes; family Protopteridae; genus Protopterus; species Protopterus annectens. Next base: position 966,247,464 of record NC_056737.1, read on the forward strand.
ACAATACCCCATTTGGCATGTACCTCACTAAACACCTGCAACAACTGGAGAGGCTGCAAAAGTACCTCACAAAGAGGATCCTAGGCCTTAAACATGTGTCCTATGTGGACAGATTAAAAAAACTTCAACTAGTCTATGTCTCATATCACCTACTTAGAAGTGATCTCTGCTTGACTTACAAAGCCATGTGTGACCCAGCTCTGTTAGAAATGCTACATCTAAAGAAATCCCAATCCCTCCGCACCACACACTCCAGAGACCTCAACCTCATTACCACAATCAACAGAACATGCTGGAGGGACAGGTTCATAACCCAGATACTGCCCTTGCTATGGAATAGACTTCCCATACATGTCAAGCAGAGCACCTCACTGGCCTTCTTCAACAGAAATCTTGAATGAGTGGATGGGAAATAGAAAATGCACCCAGGGATCACTCCAGTGGCTTTATTTGACAGAGGCACTGGAAACTAAGGTCAGGTGGCACAATGCCAGGGTAATCCTATGGGCTAGGCTTCTAAAGGCCACATGTTCATTAGCCTAGTACACACCTATGAACCTATGAACTATGAACCTTTGTTCAAAAAACATTTTGTCAGACTCAATCCCCTTGCTGTATTAGTATTTTTATTATTATTTAAAAAAACTCACTTTTAGCATATATTTATTTATTCAGTCCAAAAACGATACCCATTAATGTACAGCAAAAAAAAAAAAACTTCTAAGACTGCATACTGCAGCTGCTACTGCATGTAATGGAAATAAACAATTAAATGCTTAAGAGATTGCAGTAAGCCAATTATACAGACACCATTATTTTTTTAGTTCTGACCCTGTATGTTCTGTCACTTATAGGCTTGGAAACTTCAGTGGTTATCATAGAGTATAAGCAGTTTTGTAAAGTCACACATTATGAACTCAAGAATGGAAAGAGCTAAAAATACGGGAAATAACAGCTTAAATTTAATTGATTGTTAATTGCGTTTGCTGTGAGGCCTTTCTAATGCAATTTAATCTATCCCGTCTTGACGCCAGAAAAAGAATATATGTATTTTTTCATCTCCATTTCAGGCATTTGTCATTTAAAAAGCGCTCATCTTATTAGAGTTACATTAAGCTCACAAGTTCTTTGTGGAGCATAGGGTCTATAACTTGTGTACATATGTTTTACTGCTTTGAGTGCAGTTTTAGACCGAAGTGGGCCAGGAAGTCATCTGGCCAAAAATTAGACTTATAGTTGTCACACGCACTAATTAATGGGTTGCAGTGGTAATTACTGAGCAAATCTAAATTGCTTCATAATCATCACTAAGTATCAAGGGAACTGCGACTAATCAAGTTTGCTATTGATTGCAACATGGCTAAAGTTATTAAATCCCATTCTGCTGCTCAAATTCTCCATCAAGAGCAAGACCAAAGAAATCCTTAGCGTGTTAATCATGGACCTATCCTCAGTGCCAAGAAAAGTAGCATAGTTTCCTTGGGTAACTCCAAACTTACTTCCACTGACTGTATAAATAATTCTTTATATAAGCCCAACACCATCATCAGTGACTTGGGTACCTTTGTTGATAGCAGGCACTGCTTTGACTTCCATGTCTTTGTGGTAGTTAGAAAATCCTTCTGCCTTGCATAACTTACCAAGGTCCAAAAAAGTTATAGTCTCATTTTATTTCTTTCTCTCTCTTATTAGCGCCATCATTGAATGAAATACTCCCTTGGTATGCACCCTGCTAAGCACCTAAATCAACTTGACAGACTACAAAATTTCCCCAAAAACTATCTTGGTTCTTAGTACCTTAGCTACTCTGATGGACTAAAAGCCTTGCCCCTCTATTCAGGGTAATGCAGAGTCTTTGTGGATGATGCCTGCTTAGCCTTCCATCCTATAAATGGCCCAGCAATCTTTAAACTCCTCCACCTATATAGAGCCAAACACCTAGTCTATAGATCTACACCTATATTACCACATCAACAATACCAGAATGCACATCAGGTACTTGATTCAAGGCAGGCAGTCCCTATTTTTGTAATGGACTTTCCTTTATATATTAAGCAGAATTCTTCACTAACAGCATTTAAAGCAATTTTTATAACTGAATGGTTGACAGTAATTTTTTACAGAGGATATGTGGTAAAACTTTACTTCATAGAGAACATTGTTAAATCCCTCACCAGTAGTGGACGATGAGGCTGAGCTTTACTATGAACTTCTTAACCTAAATGTCTTGCAACTAAATAATTAAAGATATATTATTAAAGTTCTAATAGAGCAACCCTTTAGCCACCATGGCATGTTTTTATTATGCATCCTGACAGCATTCTTGCCAAATGTACTTGTTGTACATCCTTAAAATATTACTCTCTTTGAAAACAAAGAAAAGTGTTGATATTCCAAAATGGTGAATTAATTTACATGGAGAGCCCATTTGAAAAAAAAAAAAGAATTGCGATTTACAGCAAGAAATCCATGAGCCATGCAAAGAAGCTTTGCAGCCATCTTTTTTCCCACTTCAGTAAATGCATTTTCACAGCAATGGCATGCTTGCTGTGAGAAATAGTAGTTCTTTAATTATGTAATTAAGCAGCAATAGGAAATGCTATAATGTCTCAGAAAGGTGAAAGGCACTTAACATTAATAAATTGGATCATTATAGCTAGCCCTTTTTGTTCTATTTTCTGATAGATGTTAAATAATCTTCTTAATTGATAACTGACACTAAGGAACACAACAAAGCTGTGTGATTAGACATCACAGAAGTGATGACACTTCCAAATTGAAGCAGTAAAGTTTCTGCCAAGCAGTACTATCACTCAGTTAGCAAAATAAGAAAGAAAGAAAGGCAAAGTGAAAATTACTTTACTGCAGATGATCAGGAAACAGATATGTCTCCTTTAAATGGCTTTTGGTACATTTCCTAAACTACAACCACTGTGTAGCACTTGTTTTTAAGTTAGAAACTGCTTTGATGTCAGTGTCAGTTTCTCAGATAGGACAATGCAGTGGCTCACATTATTAAAGCCAAGTCTGTTAATGATGCAGAAATTAACATGAGCCATGTGTACTAAAGATACTGACAGAAGCATGAACTGGAGGTAGCATATTGGTTTTAAGTTTATCCTGACAATAACTTTGCTTTTTTTGGTTTGACCATGTGAGGTGATGGGCGATTGAAGCTGCATGTATATTAAAAATTAATAATTTTAACTCAAAATTATTGCACTTAGTTCATTTTTGGAGAAACTACCATTTCTATTCCTTGATGTAATTCCGTAATTGTACTGCATATCAAATAGGTAATGTACGTTCACAGATGAACACTAAGCTGACACAGAGTGCTTTTGTAAGGCCTACCCGTGCTTCCTATGGTGATAATCAAACTCTGTATCCTGTGTCTGTGAGGTAAATACCTAAACCATTATACCAACAATATGAGTGCATGAACACTACGATTCTTCTATTTGTGAGCCATTTCTGTCTGAGCTGCTTTTGAAAAGGTACTTTTGCTCAAGCAGACAATCCTGGTTAACAAAGGAAAATAAATAAATAAAGTACCTTTATTTCCTGGCTCTTCTCTATAAGGCATTTCTGAGGTTTTTTTCATTTGTTTTTTTTTGTTGTTGTTGTTTTATTTACAGTACTTTTCTTCATTTATCACCAATCTCTTTATTTTGTACTATGTATGTGCATATAGATCACTAATACTCACATAATTTGATGGGATGGGAATGGATAGGATTCCCCAGCTTTTTCTGACATGGTAAATGCAATTTAATATTTCTGTGTATAGGCCATGATTATGTTTTCCCTGTTCTACTTTGATGGCATGCCATATAACGATGGAATGTTGGTCATACAGTGTAAGATTTCTTTACTCTGTCCCGCATCAGACTGCTGGAATTAGAATCACTTAAAACAAAGATCAGTACACATCACAAGGCTCATTGTGATTTAATGGAGGCAGAACAAAGCAGATATGCAGGTGGACAAGTACAAGCCAAAAAACTGTGATGCAAGGTATAAGCTGCATTTGACCTAGAGCCATATTTTACACCGTCGAGTGACTAGCCCTGCCACGGCACACAGTGCTCTCCTATTTTGAGGATACTGCGCACCATAGTAAATGCCCAAAGCAGTTGGTCTGTACAAATCTTCCCCTATAGGGCACCATATAGAGTCTGTACTGCTGCCCACAGCTCCATTCATTGGTGTGTTTGAGATGGAAACACTTAACATGTTTTTCAGACATGGGCGAAATCCCACAGAAACACAGGGAGAACATGCATACAGGCATTGGTCAGAGGTCAGGATTGAACCTTGTACCTGGGAGGCAAAGACCTTAACCATTAAGCCATCTGGTAATGGCAGCAAATTAGGGAAATCAGAAGAAGCTGAGAATAGAGATAGAAGGGAAGATAGTGAAACAGGTAAATAGCTTCAAGTATATTGGTGGGGTGGTTGAAAAGAAAGGTAGTCTGAATGAAGAGGCCAAAGCTAAATTCAGAGGGACTGCAGCCAACTGGCATAGAGTATCAAGTGCAGTCTATGACAGAAGAATGCCAAAGAAGCTGAAAAGTAAGGTGTACAAGACAGTGGTATGACCAGTATTACTGTATAGTACAGAAACCTGGGCAGTAAAGGCAGAACAGTTGAAGAAGCTAGAGGTGATGGAAATGAAGTGCCTGAGAAAGGTGGTAGGATGCACACTGCAGGACAGGCGAAGAAATGAGGACATAAGAGCAGAAGCCAAAGTAGCTTCATTTACAGAAAAGATCAAAGAGAACAGATTACGATGGTTTGGATATATGTACAGAAAAGCAGAAGACAATCTGGTGAGGAAGATTTGGGGAAGAAGGTAAGAGGAAGGGAGGATATCCAGCAAAGAGGTGGATGGATTGTGTGAAAGAAGATCTGCAACAGTCAGGCATGAGTGTTGAAGAATGCAGGAGTGTGGCACTGAATCGAGAGAGTTGGCAACAGTAAACATGATACCCAGACCCCATATAGAAAAATGGGAAAAAGGGGGCTGATGATGATGTATAAACTGCATTTGATGACTGTGTTATTGTTATATATGTAAGAGGATCTCTTCTGTCTATATATATATATATATATATATATATATATATATATATATATATATATATATTTATATATACATATATGTGTGTGTGTGTGTGTGTGTGTGAGTGTGTGTGTATATATGAATATATATATATATATATATATATATATATATATATATATATGTATATATATATATATATATATATATATATATATATAGAATATATGGATCTACTTTGTTTCATTGAAAGCTCAAAGCTCATTTTACTGAATTTTAATTCACCCTGACCAAATCGCTGAAAACTCAAATTACTGAAAACTCATTTCACTGAATCTCATTTCACTAAAGTGAAATACTGGCACTGTGTAGAGTACTGTAAGGCAAGTAAAAGGTATATGCCCTTTTCCCCACTGTAGTGCAATCCTGGAGTTAGTATATATGGTTAGAGAGAGTGGGGGACACAGCCCCCACACCTAGTTTGGTTTTATATTATATTTCACCGAAAGCTTCAAAACAATACATTTTAAATTATAGACATGCATACGTACAACACCAGTGACTAACTCTTTCCAGAAGACAATATATACCCAAACTAAGTGGAGAGCTACACCCCCCATACCCCCCAGTGTGGCGGGCTGTGCCTCCAACACCCCCCTATCTATATATACTAACTCCAGGATCGCACTACAGTGAGGAAAAGGGCATATACCTTTTACTTGCCTTACAGTACTCTACACAGTGCCAGTACTTCACTTTAGTGAAATGAGGTTTGGTGAAATGAGTTTTCAGTAATTTGTGCTTTCGGCGATTTGGTCAGGATGAATTGAAATTCAGTGAACTGAGTTTTCAATGAAACAAAGTAGACCCATATATATATATATATATATATATATATATATATATATATAAAATGTCTTTATTCCACAGCTATGGATGGAGACACAGGGGCATGCTTAACCTATTCCTGTATGTGTAAAACAAGATATAAATGTCCTTATTCCAGGGCTAATATGAGCATGATTGAAAATAAGGGGTTTTTGATCCTGTCCCTTTGCTTTATTATTCTCTTCATTTATACAATACTTTACAGCCAGCTGTAAGTCCTTATTTGCTGGATTAAGGTAACAGCTATGTCAATATTGATGATGCACATCTATGTCCAGAGTAACGTCACCGGTTATGTACAACAATAAGTTACTGCTGCTTTTTTCATCTGTGTATTCGCATACCTTGGCCATGAGAGTAAGTCAAATTATGTAACAATTATCTGACTTATTGTTCTTTTAACCTGTTTTCTTTTTTTTTAATTGTCCTACTTGCAGCACAAGACAGCATTTTAAAGGTGGTTCTGCGTGTTTTTACATAATACTGACGTTAAATGCTGCAATTTAAAATCGGCATTTCCTGTGTCAGTTTTCCCAGTACAAAGCAGATCGTAATATACTGCAACAAAAAATATGCATGATAGCTTGTATCATTTAAACACATGACTTCCTAATAATATTATTAGAAATACTGTTAGGATGTTATTCATTTGAACAGTTTTGAAACAAACACACATAAATCATAATTAATTTGCTGTTCAGAAGTAATACACACACAGAGACTAAAGTAAACAGCTATGCATAAGGTATGAAGATTGTAATGATAACGTCAGTACATGAATGATGTAACACAATTAGTTTATCCTCTTGAAGCTGATTGCAGAATATATTACTGAACTCTAATCAGGATCACCAAACAAGGAGGCAGAGCAAAATATGTGTATGACAGTACTAGAACAAAATCTAAAATATGCCACAGTCAAGCTGACTTTCTAGGAACTCCTTTTAATAAAAAAAAAGACTGAGAAATAAGAGAATAGTTAAACATATGAGTTGTTGGACTCATACCACTCATATCCTTACTTTTATTATTTCTGGGTTTTTTTTTCACTGAAAGTCACATTACGATAGTTCAGCTTGTATTCACATTTAAAATCCATCCATCCACAACCCATTTTCCCATTTTTTTGCATATGGAGTAGGGGTGTCATTTTGGCAATGTCAATCATCTAGAGCCAAGGTACACACCGTTGCATGGCTGCCTCCAGCAGCTATTTTTGCATACTACATACTACATACTACATACTTGCATGCACACTCACACCTATGGCCAGTTTAGAGTGTTTGATCCATCTACTGCATGTGTTTGGAATGTGGGAGAAAGAAGGAGTACCCAGAGGAAACCCACACGAACACAGGGAGGATGTGCAGATTCCTCACAGAAGGCACCCCAGCAAAGAATCGAACAGGAGAACTTCTTGCTATGAACACAATGCTATCTGCTGCACCACACGTTTAAAATATAAGGCTACAAATATATCTTTCCTTCCACCAGACTGCTCACTAAAAATAAATATATCATCCACATATAATACCTTTTAAATTGTATTATATATAGTTTGCTGTGAGTTTACAGAGCTGAGGAAAGGGAATGAAGTGTGAATGGCCTTACAGACTATTATTTTACTTCATAAAATATTAACAAAATTGCTGCTGTAATATCTACCCTCATATACTGCAAGTCAGTTATTCTTGGTAGGCTGACTGAAGTGGTTCGCAGAGCAACTGTAGTGCACTGAAGACAAGTAGATCATTTATCACCCTGTATATCACATTTTCAGTTTTCACTCTAATGGAACATATTGCAAATGCTGTAATGTTTTGGGTTAATTCAGAACATATAAGTTTAGAATGAGGCATCTGTCCTCCAGTTATTGGTACAATCCCTTCCACTACAGTCTTGGATTTCTTGTTGTTAATAACAGAATTTCCTGTCCCAGATGCAGTCTCACTGCTATTAGCAATGTCCAAATGAAATATTATTTTATATAAATAATCATTCTTGTCCCAGATGAACTTACTCTTTCTGGTAGCAACTAATTTTTGTTCAAAATTCTTTGAGTTATTAACAGCATTGGTAGTACAGAGGGATAATACATGCTTCAGTTTTAAAATTCAGGTCCTTGAAAGTGTGCTGTAATTAAGATACTTTGATAGAAATACCCAAGTTGAAATCAAAGAATAACAATAGCAAAGTCTGATGCTACAAAAACACTAAAACTGAATGAACCCATGCTTATTAAGAGTGTTTTGAAAGCTAAGACTCTGTATAATGACTTAATGGCTCATTATAAATATGGATTGTGTAACACATCCTATAGAGCAGGCAAAACCTCTAATGTGACAAAATCTCATCTGATACTGCTTGATTTTGTTTTTGGCAGATCATGACGGTTTTTCTTTTGAGCTACTTTTATGGAGGGTGTAGTTTTGTCTGCTGCTTGGTTTTAGCTATGAACTATCACTTTTTTGGCAGTTTTGCCAATTGGAAGCTGTCCCTTGCAAACGACTTTGTCAACCAGGCATAAAAGTTAATTTTGCAGATATTACAAATTATGGGACATAAACATTCAGTTAATATAGACAGTTGATTTCTCTTCATTATTTATTTATTTTGTGCCTGGTCTCCATTGGTAATTGTCCACTGGTGACATTCATGAAAGCATTATCTAGAATTTTACCAGCCAAAGAAATGAGCTGTCTACTATCATCATTCTTTATTTTGCTGCTGATATGGCATAGGTAAACCTTATCAGAACATTTGATTTTGTCAACTTTTTATGCTGTATTTTCTTATATATAATGTGATGATAAAAGTGTGAAAGCTTTTCTGTCTTTACTAAATAACTCTTATCTCTGTAACACTCTTACGTTTGTATTTAATCAGGCAAATTAATGAAGCAGCAAATATATACACCCCAAAAATGGACAAATACCAGCATATTTGTTGGGGCAAGCAGTCTCTACCTCATGCAAGAGTATATGCTGCCCCTTGTACCCCAGTGCTTAATATAACCAAATCTGATGTCACTGCAGCTCAGAATGAAGGGGAAATACTCTTAAAAGTTTTTGCATCAGCATTGTTTTTCAGCTATTGTGTAGTTTTGAACACATTTCTGTTGGCCAGTTATATGACTAATTTTCCATGATAAGTATGTATGATTTTTTATTGAGAGAAATAGGATATTGTTCATCTCTCTATGTACTATCTCATTGAGGTCAATCAGTGCAGCTGAGACTAATGCATCAAATGGGCTTAGTACAAAAATATCATATTTAGAATGAAAAGCCTCACACGCTCTTCATGCAGAATCAAAGTAATACCTCTTGTATCTTTTAACTAATACAATCATCTCTATGGCCACCAAATTTCAAACATAAGTTAAAAACATCCTTATGAGTTAAAATTCATATAATGCAACCTTTATCAAGCCAATTGTATTTGGCAAAATAGTCCTCACAGAAATGAATGAATACTTTGCCAATACATAACCAGATAAATAGATAAAACAATTAGCTGTGAGAGATCCTCAAAAACATATGTTTAAGTACATCAAAGCCCCATCCATTCAAACCCATGGTAGAATTTCATCTGACTTGTAGAACATAGAGGTTCTGCAGATTGGTGTACTTCACCTCACTGTAAAAAAGTTCCAGCCATTGAAAAGCCACAGAAAAGTTAATGCACGTGTCAGCCACAGAGGAATTATGTAGTTCAAGCCTCCCCTTAATTTAAATGAATGGCATTTCTGTGAGTTTATGCAGTGAACTAAGTGTTAATTCCATCCATCCATCTACATCCCCTTTTCCTATTTTGCACATGGGATCGGGGTGTTATTTCAACAGTGACAATCATTTAAAACCAAAATAATCTCAGAGGAGAATGCTGCCAAATATGGTTTAGCCTAAACATTGTAAATTGTACCATATCTGAAATATGTTTGTCAGAAAGGACAGTCACCATCATGAGGGTGGCACAGTAGTGCTGGTGATAGCATTGTCACCTCACAGCAAGAGGTTTTTTACTTCAATTCTCAGCTGGAGTATATTCTGTGCAGACTGTGCATGTCCTCCCTGTATTCACTTGGGTTTCCCCCCTGAGAAAATGCCTAAGAAAATAATTTTCTGTGAGGCAAGACCCTCCCCAAGGGAAATATGATGACTCCACAGCTATTGTAGAGTGGAGAAAAGTGAAAACAGTGTTGTAAAAGCATATAGCGGTCTTGCACAAACAGTGCTCTTGTTGCACATAAGGAAGTGCTTAGAACATTCAACAAAGCAGTGAAATTTGACAAAACAAAAGAAGTGAAAGAAGGAATGATAAAACATATCTTGAACTAAAATGCTTTGTAACATGTTAATTGTATTGTATGTGGAGCTTTTCTCCCTGGGCCACCGCTGAAAAAGGGCTACTCAGCTCCGTCAGACATACCGGTCAACAAATGTAAACTAAAATAAATAAATAATAAACTATAGGGAATGAAAATCAGTTCACAGAGAGTTCAAAGTATAAAACCTACCATCAAAAACCAGTCTGAATGATGACGTTGAGCAAATGGTTATTTGCGTTTTTTGAGAGAAGCAGCATTTATTGTCAGGATTGTCTGTCTACATAGCAGTTTTTTTGTGTGTTTTGTACTCAGATCTATTGATGGGTGACCACTTCAATACTTCTGCTGTAGTTACATTTGTTATGAAAAAAGTATTGTTAAAGGTTGTAGAATTATTAAAGTAATTTTTAAAGGTGCTGAGCTCCAGTTTTATTCAGAAATTATTCAGAATGGGTATATACTAAATGCTTTGGTATTACTTAAACTTTAGCAAAAACATAATCATAAACATTTGTTTACTTTTTTCTTCATAGTGTTATTAATTTTAAGATGTGTTTAATGGATCTTAGATGTCAGACATTGTTTATTTTCTTCATCTCTGATCTCACTGATTTTAAGAGTTATGTTTGACTTTTCTATATAGGTTACTCTAGGTTTAGCTCATGTAGAAGTACAACAGAGTCAGTGCGCTTTGAGAGCCATCGATTGTCACTATACATGATAACAAAGACTCTACAATACCTCATCACCTAGTGGTCGGGGGTTGGCATAATGGTTAAGCTGTTTACTTCAAGGCCAAGAGGTACAGAGTTTAATTCTTACCATGGAAAATTAGCTAAGCTTAAAATGACTGTTAGCTTAGTACTTACATGTGAACCTGCAAATCAAATTACCTATCACCTACAGTATCCTTGAATATAGAGTGTTCTTATATCAAAATGTCATTTCAGGGGTCAAGCCAAAGTTGCAGAAGTTTGCATTTAATCCTTCCTTCCCAAACAGACTCACATACTTTGGTGAAAACTGTGTAGGGCAAAATCACCATTATTCATCCTCTGCCACCCAGTCAAAACAGAAATTAGAGTAATGCTTTTAGTATTCCATTACATACTCTGTCTAATTCCATTGCCATTGTTTCATATTTCCATCCCGCCTAGGTAGAGACTTCACTCTTTCTATCTTGAGTACCTATTTATTCTTTCCATTTCATACCCACTGATTTAACTTTCTTTTTAAACTTTATTACCTCATTCTTGATTTTCCACATTTAACTTCTTCAACTGCATATCTTTCTATTTATCATTAATAAACATATTGTTCATTCTCTTGCCTTGAATGGCAAGCGATCTGGTGATTTCAGAAGTGATTAGGTAATTAAAAAGAAACTGTGAAAAATATTTAGAACATTAAATTTTATTTGCATTTTTATTTTACTTAATATTGGATTGCATATCTGTTTATCATTCCTTTTCAAATTTTTTAAATTATATTCTTCAATATTTTACTCTGTTGTTTTTAATTGCGAAGCTTGAATTCCCAGGCCTTCATTGAAACTGGATCTTTTATGGTCCAGTTAGACCATCCCAGTAAAAAAATATAATAAATAAAAATAAAAAAAATAATAGTATGACTTATGCATATAAATAGCATAGGAGTAGGCTGTTGACAGGTATAGAAAAGACAGATTTCTTTGCATGGCTAATGGGAACTGTACTATAAAAGAGTCTGGGAATTAGTAGACAGTTTGACAAGACTAGGCTTGATTGTTTTTTACATTGCATCTTCTCAACCTAAAGCAGCCCCAGACTGTTTCCTCCTGGCTTCCACATTCACCCATCCTTGGATCCCCCAGTTGTTTCTTTTCAGACACCGTGGATGTGTCCCTTCCTAAGTTATCCCCCAACTCCTCAGGAAGTCAAGCAAATTGGTAACTGTCTACTACTCTCAGAGAGCAAAGCATCTAATGTGGAATAGCAGGCACAAAAGCCTGGAAGCTGTCATTCTTTTGGCAGCCAGTCAATTATTCTTAAATGGATACAACTAATGCAATGACATAGTGGCATCACTAGATGGAGCTGGTTGTAGAGTGCAGAATTATGAGGAGAGAGGAGCTCAGGGTGGTGGAATGGGGGACAAAGGACAAATGTGAGAAAAATATGGAGCTGGTTGTAGAAGGCAGAAGGATGAGGAGAGAGGCACTCAGGATGAAGGAGGGGGGCAGTGGACAGACATGATAAGAACAAACAAGGACTTGATGTCCAGAGAATGAAGGCAGTCAGTGTTGCCAAAGGAAGAAGAGAGGATAGAGGGGAGCCCGAAAGCTTATGGAAGATGACAAGTGGAAGAAGATGAAAACTGTGAGGTGGAAGGAGAAGATGATAAGGTATATAAGACTAGTGATTAAAGAGAAGAAGTTACAACCCTATGATCAGGTGAGGGAATGATGTGGCTGAAACATCAACACTTTCAAGCATTCTCTCCAGAAAATGAGTGCTACAGTGAGGTAGAACTAAAAGTGTTGCATGAAGAGTGATATTAAACAGAAAATGGATGAAGTATAAGAAGGATAAAGTAGATAGATAGATAGATAGATAGATAGATAGATAGATAGATAGATAGATAGATAGATAGATAGATAGATAGATGGATAGGTAGATAGATATTTCTGTATGATAAAAGAAGGAAGAATTAAGTGAAGATAGTGACAAAGGTTTGGAACGGGGAGCTGTAACCTTTACCAGAGGAAGATAATCCAACATGATATGATATAATATGATATAGAAAGTGTTAAGACATTTAATTTGGTTGAGTAAGGTGAACGATAAGCATATGATGATTCTGCAAAGGTTGTTTCAGTTGTCAGTATGAGTGCCTATGAAGGAATGCAGGGATGGGAAGAGATGATGACGTGGACACGAGGAGCTTGGAATTGTCCATATAGGAAGAGACTCTCAAGTTGTGAGCCAGGTTTAACATAAAGATTGAGGAATTTGAGACATAAAGGCACTTTCTTTGCCTGGAGTTCTGTCCAGCACTAAGGTAGCCAAGGTAAATAGAAGCAAAAAAGGTGACGAAGAAGAAAATGAGTGAGTGCAGTAAAGAAGGTCAACTACGTGGCAGATTTAAAGTCAGAGGAATGATAACTTCTTCACAGTGGATATGGAGCACAGCAAGAAGGTATCTGGAGGGTAATATTAGAAGGAAGTATTTTATTGAGAAGAGATATGTTCTCCCTTGAATATAGAGGTGAAAAAAGATAAAAGGGAGAACGGCTGTACTAACTGTAAGCGAAACGATAACATTTAGGATCAATGTTAGTGGTAACAGGCAGGTGAAAAAACTTGATAAATGTTTAACATTATGACTGATGCTGAAAACATGTAGATATCAAATAAAAGCTTTATGTCTATAAAGTCGGACTTGTTAATAAATTCACTGATTTGCCAGTATGCATTTCTCTGAGGTTTAAAAATTCTGTAGTGACTCTCTGGCTTCAACTTCACAAGTTGTTGTCCATGGCTATGTTAATCCATTTCATCTATTGCTGAATGATGCTGACTTCGACTTAAGTGGGGTCTAGAACACCATTTGTAATTATATCAATGGGGGTGCAATTTTATTAGACACGAAAAACTCAAAAACAAATCAAGAGTGGCATTTGCACAGCACTTTACCTCCTCATGAGGTAGAATTCCACACACACCTGTACCCTTTAATATAATCAACTTTAAGAAGGTCACTGCATATTGAAAGAACATGATTTTCCATGCAGCAACATCTTTGCAACAGCAGACAAATTGATAAAGTCTGCATTATAGCACATTTGGTCCTTGAACATTTTTCCGACTCCATGTTAATAAAATGACCTATCACATCTTAAAATTTTCTTCCCATTTCTGATCTAGTCCAGTGTATTATTTTTGATTGATAGAAAAATGAAACAATAAGCCTATCTAGTCAATTCCTTAAGTACATTTCACAGTCTATCTCTCCTCTATCTTTACTTCCCTTCACCCTTTCGACATTTGAACATAGTCCTCTTAAATATCTCTGTGAAGTCTCTCTCAACAGCATTTTGCTAGTCACCTCCATTGGACTCCACAGAGAAATACCTTTGGATACCCAGGGAGTAGTTAATCTCCACATTCTCCAACTGCTCCTTACCCTTTCCTACCTGTCCCTGATCTTTCTTGTAGCTTTCCTCTGGTGCCTTTTCTTGTATAACCTTCACAACTGCACATAGAACTCAAGGTACATCCTATCTACAGCCTCATTAGAGTGAAAGCATTACCTCTTCTCTTCTAGAGTAGATCTCTCCCTGGGGCTTACTCCAGCATTCTATTTGCTGCTGCTGCCAACCCTCGTGGGGTGATCCAATCCGTAAGTGATCAACACCTCAGATCATCTTCTGTTGTCATCAGTTTCATTCCACCTAGCAGATACTTCAAACGAGGGTCATTGTGACCTAAGAACAGTGCTTTGCAACCATCTGCCTTAAACCTCAATAGCTACGTTTCAACACAAAAGGTCAGCCCTTTTAAATTTTCCTTATTTCCTCCAGCCCTCCCTTGCTTCACTTATCTTTGCGTCATCAGACTGATCATATTCTGCATTCTCTAAGATATTACTGCTACAAACACACTAATGAGACCCACCCCTATGGTTCTCTATTAATCACTCAGTTAGTCCTCATTGTTGGCATTGCCCATGTTACCACATCCATTTGTGTCCTACCCTTCAGTTATGCGCCATTCTAGTTCCTCACACTTAGTGTTATCCTTTAATTTTCCTAGCAGATGTTTGTGTGAGATCAAGTCAAAGGCTTTGGAAAAGTAAATGTACATGATGTCTGATACTTCTCTCTCAAGTTAAGCAATCATGACAACTGGATCAGATTTGACTGACAGCTCCTGCATGGCAGGAGCTCATATCAGTTGGTTTCCTTGGCAAAACTGTCCTTTAATAAAGCAATCAGTAATTTGCTCAGCATTTTGTCCCTGACTTTCCTTGCCGCTGCTTTCAGGTCTTTTGTTGATAGGATTTTGTAACTCTCCCCTCCCCTTGTAGAATGATAGCACAATTGCTTTCCTCATGTATTCAAACTGGTTTGCACAGGCCAGTTTCCTGTTAAATATGTCAATCGGAGGATGTAACAGCACACTGGCCAGATGCCTGAAGACCCTGGAAGGTAGTCCTTCTGGTCTTTCACCTTTATATATCCTACTTCTTACCTTCTTCCATTTCTGTCCTTCTATCTGTCTAGTGCTCTCCGTAACTGGCCTAGGTCTCCCAAAGCATGACACCCTCTTCTTGAGTTGCGTTGTGAAGACTGAAACAAAGTATTTATTCAGTACTGCTGTTCTCCCAAAGCATGACACCCTCTTCTTGAGTTCCGTTGTGAAGACTGAAACAAAGTATTTATTCAGTACTGCTGTTCTCCCAAAGCATGACACCCTCTGCTTGAGTTCCGTTGTGAAGACTGAAACAAAGTATTTATTCAGTACTGCTGTTTTTTCAGTCTTTCATGATCTTCCTCCCATGTCTGTCCTTCCCCTCCTCAGTTTTGCTATTTACTTAAAAAACTGTTCCTCATTCTGATCTTTTCTGATAACTTTCTTTTAACCTGTGTCTTTGTTCCTGTGTCTTTGTTCCTGTGTCTTTGTTGCCATCACCACTTTTGATTCCCTTCTTCTAGCCTCATTCTCCTGCATCACATTCACCTCAAAGTTCTAACCTTCTCCCTCTTGTATGCCCTTTTCACCTAATCACTAGCCACAATGGCCTTCAGTTTTTTAAAGGTTTGCTTTTTCCACTCATCCTTTCCCATAATCCACAGTAGTACACCCCTGATTCACTTCCGTAGCTTATTTAAGGATAATCCAAGGCCTACATAAATAGGTTTATTTTTCATTTTTCCGCTTTCCTGTCATCACAGAGATCTTTCCAAAATGATTTTTCCTAATTAAACTTTTCTTTTCTTTTCCTGACGTTAGCATTGTCTGAATATCTCTTATCATTTCATATCAGTTCTTGATTTGGAAAATAATTACTTTATCTTTCGTTTTATAGTATTTATACTGCTAATTGTTCTGTACTTCTATTTATATATTTTATTTCTAGAAAGCTTCTCTACTTCTGTAATTAATCTCCTTCATTTTCTAAAGTGCCTCTCCTCATCTTCTTCCTGGGGTGCTCTCTCTTTCTGTCATGATATCTGTCATTGTTATCTTAAACACTGACTTTAAAGATCTCACTTCAAAAGGGTATCTACTTGGTGCCTCTCTGTTTTATTACTGTGTGTCATACATCATGCCAATTTCATGTAATTTTTGGAAATGTAATTCAAAAAAATGGCATTAACTGACAAGTCAGGCACTGCAAGGGGAAACATTCTACTAACATCATATTCTAATAAAAGATGGATGAATTATTTGTTTCTTATTAAATCATTCTTGGGTTTTGGTGTGAGACGCGTCAAAGCATAGGCCACATGAGTTTGAATACAACCAGCTGTGGGTTTCTAATCACAATGGGCATCAATAAAGGATGCTTGCATCTTAATATTCAGCCATAACATTTTGACAATGCAACTAAGCCGAAGTGAATTTTTATGTTTATTTCTTTCTTTTTACAAAATTGATTGATTAATTTCAGTATAACAGTTCTGATGTCAGTTTTATTAAAGTTCACTGGGAAAAAACTGAAGGTTTTCTGGCAGAATTAACATATTATATGCATCTCTATTCCAAAATGCATAGAAAATTAGGAGAAGTAAATTATGTCATTTCTGTCCTATTACTTTGCAATGACAGTTTAAAAGAGAACACAGAAAGAATGGGAAATTAGTTTATATGAATAAAAGAAAACCTGAGTTTTTATGGCTTCACCCCCCCACACACACACACACACACACACACACACACACACACACACACACACACACACACGCACACACGTACGCACACACACACGCACGCACACACACACACACACACACACACACACACACACACACACACAAAGACACACACACACACCACGCACTTACGCATGCACACGCACACTCATGCACACATATACACATGCCTACAAGTGTAAACAAAAATTGACAGAATGACAGCTAAGTAAATTTGAGTCCATACTTTTACTGTTGTCACTCTCTCAAACAAATCTACTATTATTGCACTAAAAATGTATAAAACTGGTTGGCAAGGAGGAGTGAGTACCTAAAACTCAGATGATGAGTGCTGTCACAAAGCCTTGTAGTGAGCTATACTAACCTTAAGCCTTAAGTCTGTAGTCTTATTGCCTGAACCCATAATTTTTTACCCAGGGCAAACAAGTCTTCCAAGGCTCTAAAATCTGAAAATGATAAAAGTAAAGCCATGAAAATGCCTGCTGATTACACAAAATGAAGAAAACCCCAACTTTCTGATAACATGTGATAGTAAAATACACATTTTAATATCTAAACCATAAACCCTGCCATGCAGCCTGGAAATAAATTATTGTTGACAATCAAATCAGATCAAATAAGATTCCATCAAAGTTACCACATAGCAACTAGCATGCATAGATTAGTTTAAGCATATATTAGATAGATAGCATACTAAATGATTTTGAGTGTGTGTGTGTGTGTGTGTGTGTGTGTGTGTGTGTGTGTGTGTGTGTGTGTGTGTGTGTGTGTGTGGCACTGTTTATCTCCTCCATAGATGTTCGGTGCAGACTCCATGGCATTGAGGGCTAAAGCCCTGACAATGACCTAGACAACCTATGTTTGAATTGTACTGCATGCATTGGAGGCCTTGATTATGCACAGTGTTTATTGAATAGCTAATTACAATTCACCCATCCGGAAAGGAAGTACTGGTCTTTTTGGCTACCCACCACTAGGTAGCAAAGGCAAACAGGCAGCAAAGTTAGAGCCAAAAACAAGGTGCTTAGAATCAACACTTCCAGACCAGAGATGTGAGCTTTTCCTACATGTTCTTTTGGAAACATAAATGTGCAGGTATGAGCATAGAATTACGTTATGGCAATACAGGTGCTCACATCAGCCAACAATGGTGAGTCTATAGTTTATGTAGAAAGTGCCCTCTGAAAATGAATAAATAAATAAATAAAAATACTTGTTTTCCTGCCTTTCTAAGCTAGTATAGTCCATTTTTCAGGTTAGTGCTGAATTCAGGGCTTTGTTACAAGTTTCTGTGTTTACACATATCTTACTTGAATAGAAGGAAGTAGTTTATTGGTCATTTTGGGCTAATTTCTATCTCTTTCATTTCCTGCTATAAAACCTGCATTTGTGCGGTTTTGCATGCCAGGCAGTGCCGGTTAGCTAGGGTATAACTATTCCCGGCTCCACAAAGTCTACTCTTCAATTTTTTTCTTGGAACTAGACAAACTTTCAACTTAAGCACTCAAACCATTCACTTCTCATCCCGGCACTTGCTCAAAACTCATAGCAAGCACTAATAAACCTTAACACTAGACCCCCCTATACTGTAGAGAAGGACAAGGCTCTCTATTTGACCTTACCAGCCAATCAGTAAAACAGTTCACTGCACCTATCCAGGCATGTCCAAGGGCAGTTTCAGGTGTACTCTTTGTTCCAACTGGTGAATCTGGGCTTTTGAGGCAATGTTACAACTGCCCCATGTACACAGACAACCCTCTCCTCCTTCCTGAAAACTCAAAATGATGCAATTATACAGCCAAACTAAAGGCTAAGTTCTCTCAACCCAAGACTGGACCAGGCAGTCAAGAGAAGAAGGGAATTACTTGCATCACACCACCAGTCTCACATAGACCTATAAAACCAGCACTGACAAAAAACACACATAAATACATGAAAACATACTCGGAGACTCTAAATAAAAATCTGCAAAAGCAACAGAGACCTCCAAAGCAGACATCCAAGCAACCTCCACCCACCAACACAAACCATGAAACACATATTTCACAAAACAAGTGTGCCACACAATCACTGCTCTTAAGGCAAAATAACATACCCAACACACTAGTAATAGGTGACTCTATAGTCAGGCACACTGACGTCCCACTCACTAGTCTGAACAAGGAGAAGTACAAATATGACTCTGTCATTGTCCATGTTGGTGTGAATACATGAAAAGAGACATGGAGGAGCTCTCTGATCACATAGCCCAGGCCGGTATGACCCTGACCCTGAGTAGCATCCTGCCCTCACCAAGAATGATACCACAGTATAGAGGAAAAATTATCAATTTTAACAGTTGGCTAAGCTTCTAGTGTCATTCAAAGGGAATCCAGTGTCTGTCAGCCTGGGATGACATGCTCGACAAGCCATGCTGCTTCACTAGAAACGGCTTGCACCAGTCACCCTTAAGATTTCGAATACTGGCCAAGGCTCTTACCACCCCCATAGTGCCTTTTTAGGCAAGGCTCAAAAGACAAACCCACTGCCGTAAACAGCACAAGTAACAAAAAACTGAGGGTAATGCTACTCAATGCTAGACATGTAAACCTCAAAAAGGCAAGCACTCGAGACACTCCTCAGTATGGAGAAAATCGATATATGTGCAGTAACAGAAACCTGGCTTAAGGTTCCAGAGAGCACCCCAGCAATACCAGGCTACAAATTATACCATACATTTTGGCCACAAAACCCGGACCAAAATACAAAAGGCAGGGGAGTATCCATATTCATCAAGGGTACCCACACCTCCAGGTTAGTGGCACAGCAAGATGCTTCAGAGATCATCCACTTGCAACTAACAATGGGCAAAACTGCTATTCAAATTATGGCTTTCTACAGATTACCCACCATGTCCCAGGACCCCCACTCTGCATTCCTGGAAACATAAAGGTCCTACCAAACACCCTGATATTGGGTGATTTCAATTACCCAAACATTAACTGGGAGAACTGCTCAAGTAGAAAGTCCCTTGCCCAACATTTCCTAGAATTTATAAACTCAAATGCCCTGGATCAACTGGTCAACACCCTCACCAGAGATGACAACATATTGGACCTGGTCATCACCAACATGGGTGATCAGTGTTGCACACTGGAGGTCAACCCCTTGCTGGTTAGACCTGACCATAAACTAATCAGTCTGGATATCCACATTGCATCACCACTCCCACACAAAGAAACCACCTTGAAAAACTTTTCAAAAGCAAACTTCACGTTACTGAAGACTGAGGTGGGCCATTTCAAAGCCCCCATGCTAAAGGATAACGCTGTCCAAGCTGCAAAATCCTTTACTAATGCACTCTACAGGCACCTACAAGAATGCATGGATCGTGCTATCCCAAACAAAACCAAGACTCACTCCTCCAAGAAAAGGAAACGAGTCTGGTGGACCCCTGCCATAAACAAGCTATACAATAGAAGGAGGAAACTAGTACAGAAAAGAGTAAAATCCAAAGAAGGGAAGACATCCCTGATCAGTATCAGTAAGAAACTACATTCCCTCATAAAATCACCCAAGGCTAACTTTGAAAGAAAAACTGCCATGGACTCCAAAGATAATCACAAAGCATTCTTTAGCTATGTCAAGAATCTAAGTGGCAATTCTCAGATCTGCTCAGAGTTAGTGCAGAATGGCACAAAATACACTGAACTGACCAATATAGCCAACATCCTGGTAGACAGGTTCAGTGCAAACTTCACCCCACTCTCACCCCCCAAAAGGGCCCATACCTATACCAGAAGAATGCAGTGCCCCTGAAATCACAGACACTCAGGTTAAAACAGCCCTCTCCAAAGCCAAAAACTCAGCATCAATGGGACCGGACGGTGTCCCAGGCTGCGTCCTACACAAGCTCAAAGATGAACTAACCCCTCACATAAACACACTGTTTAAACTCAGCCTCTCCACATGCTATGTGCCCACAGAGTGGTGCACAGCAACAGTTATTCTGCTCCACAAAGGTAGAGCCACAATGGACCCCAAGAACTATTGCCCTATAAGCCTGACTAGCTTGGTCTGCAAAGCTATGGAGTGCATCATCATGGATCTCATTAACAGAGACATTGGGAACCTCCAAACACTAGACCCTACCCAGTTCGGCTTTGTTAAGGGCAGATCAGGCCTACTAAACCTGGTGGACTTCTTTGAGACAGTTACCAAGGCTATAGATGAGGGAAAGGTGGTTCACACAGCCTACCTAGACCTAGCAAAGGCCTTCAACACCATTTCCCACTCAGGTATTTTAGACAAGCTCACCAGCCTGAACATAAACCCCTATGTCACAAGATGAGTTGCCAATTGGCTCACGGAAAGAACCCACATGGTAAGAGTTGTGGGAGCTAGGTATGACACTAAACCATTTACAAGTGGCGTTCCCCAGGGCTCAGTCCTAGGATCCCTCCTGTTCGGCATATACTACTCAGATGTACAGGCAACCACAAGAGGACTATGGTTGACCAAGTTCGCAGACGACTGCAAACTAGGTGCTATAATTGACTCTCTGGCTGACACAGACATCCTACAAAAGGGTCTCACTGAGACAGATGCCTGGTGTCAAAACCATGGCCTCAAGCTAAATGCCAAAAAGTGCTTAGTCATCCCCTTTGGGAAAAACAAAGTACCCACAAACTACCACATAGGTGGTAGCCCCCTAAATACAGAAAACGTAATAAGGGATCTGGGGACCCAAGTAGATAGTAATCAGCTTTGATAATCACATTGCCAAAGTGGTTAGAAAATCCTTCTATGTGGCCCACCTAATCACAAAATGGTTTGCATCCAGATCAAAAGAGGTCATTGGGCCCCTCTACGCATCACTCATCAGACCCATCATAGAGTACAATGCTCCATTTGGGATGTACCTTACAAGACACCTGCAACAACTGGAAAGACCACAGAAGTACCTCACCAAGAGGATCACTGGTCTCAAGCAGATGCCCTATGCAGCTCAACTGAAGAAACTCCAGTTGTACTTGGTTGCATACCGCCTACTCAGAGGTGATCTCTGCCTGACATACAAGGCCATGTCCAACCCAGAATTGATGGACATGCTCTACCTAAAGAAAACCATATCCCCTCGAGCTACATGCTCCAGGGATCTAAACCTCACCACAACAATAAATAGGACACGATGGAGGGATAAATTCCTGTCCCAGAGACTTCCCATGCTCTGGAACAAGATTCCAATCTACATTAGGCAGAGCACCTCACTAACCCTCTTTAAGAGAAACCTTGATGAGTGGATGGGAAACAGAAAGTTTACCCTAGGGATCATTTCAGTGACTCTGCTGGACATAGGCACAGGGAACTAATCTAAGGGGCAGCGGAAGCCAACACATTCCAGCTAGGCTTATAAATGCCTTCGGGCAGATAGCATAGTACCTACCTATGAACCTATGAACTACTCTGATTCCTCTTTCTTTGTTGTGTGAACCATTCCTATTCCTGAAACACAACAGCTCAGGACAGAGAAATATAAGTACAGTATTTTATACATTATACGTAAAACAGATTAAAAAAGTCTTAGCTAAATTGGTGATCTGTTAATAAAAATGGAGATGATGGCTTAGAACAATAATCAATTCACTGCAGAGCAATATTTGTCATACTTGTTGTTAGAAGATAAACAGTTATTAAAAAAATGGAAAACTCAAAGGCAAGAAGGCAAGATGTGAACTTTCTAACCTAACATCAGTAAACTGTGGGTAGTGCTGTATATTTTAACACCTAAAGCAAATGTAATTAAACATGTTAGAAAATGCCAGGATGTTAATTACAGTAAAAAATAGTATGGCCTATCTATATCCATAATGCCAGTATTAAAGACAGGGCAAATCAAAGAAAGATTGCATATGTTGAGAAATTGAAGTACTGCCATCCAGTGTTAAAGGCTATGCAGTTTTCCTTTAACAGCACCCAAAGAGAATTTCACATAATTTACAGGGAGGAAGTGATTTTCAAACGTTACCATTACTGAATAGTCACCTCACACCAAGAGGTTCTCCGGTTCGATCCTCGGCTGGGGTGCCTTCTGTGCGGAGTCTGCATGTCCTCCCTGTGGTCGTCTGGGATTCCTCTGGGTGCTACGGTTTCCTCCCACATCCCAAAGACATGCAGTAGGTGGATTGGACACTCTAAATTCAGTGTGAGTGCTTGTGTGTGTGCCTTCTGTGGAAGATTTGGCACCGGGCTGGCAGCTCGACACTGTAAAACTCCACTGCCAATCATGAGCGGACAGGTGATCCTCTGTGGTGACCCCTAACCGGGAAAAGCTGAAATAAGAAGAAGAAGACCATTACTGAGTAGCCTGTTGAGAGTTGACTGCAGCCATTTCCAGAAGGTAATGACAAACGTTTTCAGACACCAAAAGTGATGACAGCCTAGGCCTTTGACCATGGAGGGTTTGAAGATCAATTATAGACAACGTTAGTAAGTTATACATATTCAGGTGTTAGTGCCCCCCATTAGAGAACACCACACAAAGGACCTAACAGTGTCATTGTACAAGGCTACAGTCAAGTGCAGAGAATGCTGAAATAGCCTGTAATGGTGTAGAATGTTATAGAAAAGAAAGTCTGAGAATGTAGAAATTTATGTCAGTATCTGTACCCATTAAATATTGTTATATGCAGAGCTTGTTAAATAAATTTGTAGGCACCATCACTGTGACTCCTTGGTCATTGTTTTCAGTTTATATCTGCTTATCTTACAACATATAAATACTGAATTTAATGTTGCAATGGTAACAAATGAATCAATGAAACACATATTACAAAATTGTTGCTGTGGTCCCATTACAAAACAGTAATATAGTCTGCTACTAGGCAAATAAACTCTTTTCAGGGTATGTTAAGAGAACAGGTGGCAAAACCAAGGATGGTTAGTATCAATAGAACATGATATGGATAGTGAGTGAGACCCATTCCTGATGCAGTATTGTGTCGTGCCTTATGCCTGTGTTTACTAGTGGCAGCATAGTGTGTCTGACTACAGTGGCAGCATAGTGTGTCTGACTACAGTGGCAGCATAGTGTCTGACCACTTCACAATGTTATGAGAAAAGAGAGAGAGAGAGAGAGATGTGTGACAACATAGTATGAGCTCTCAGATGCTCTGTCATAGTGTCTGACCTGTATTCCTAGGTCCTGAGCAGATTGTCAGAGGCCCAGTTAGGTGGTTATGCTGGAACATAGACAAATATCTAACCTACAGTCATGCACTAAGTCAGGCATTTAATATAAAAGAAAGAAATTTACAGGAAGAAAGAAAAAAATGGCAAGGAATGCTTAGTAAGAGCACATCTTTTGTAAATGAAAGGCTTTTGATCTGTCCAGCTGCACTTGGCATAGCTGTACTAGAAGCTAACAAAAGCAAACATATTTTAAATTATTACTTGATTATGTTTAATAAATAACGCAGTAGTACTAGCTGCCACACAAACTGCACTGATGCAAAATGTTTTTCATTTTAAAGCAGTGACATTCACCTTTAGATGACATTCTCACATTTAAACAATAAGGGGGACCCTAGGATTTATTGTGCCTCTTTCTTCTGAGACATAAGTGTTTTGCATGTTTTAATGAATAGCTGAATTGTCAATGAATGATTGCACTAGCCCCTGCTTTGTTAAACATGTTTTGTCATTGTTGTCAATGTTGAGTTTGGGCATCTTATTTTAAAGAGAAAATCAAGTGTTTTTAACAAGCTTTTCTCTCTCTATTCTATGTCTGGGAGCTTGATGTTAGTATAAAAAACTCTGGCAAGGTGGCAAACCCTCCACGATATGGGATGCTAGGGAGATTTCCAGATATGCTGCAACTAATAGTCTGTATATTTCAGTTTCTTATTTCGATAGTTCCATTTAGTTTTCTTAGGTCTCAACAAAAGTGTGCCAAATTAATCATTATGGGCAAAACAGTGATATCTGAGTAGTATTAACAATTGTTACTAAAATGCATTATAGATTATGATGTTGTTAATAGCATTCAGTCAAATGAGTTTTGCATGATAAGCCTGCTAGTAAAAAGTTAACAAAAAGTTGTAACAAAACAAAACAAATTTCGGACAACTGCACACTGAAGTAAGGTCCACATAGTAGGTGCTAGTTAAAAGTTTGTTGCTTGCTGTTGAATGATACAGAGGAATCCCTGGTACTGTGCATGTTTTCTTTCGTGTCAGATGGACACACCTCCAATTGAATTTCATATAATTCTGACATGCTGAGGTTGGTAGAGAGGACTAGTATTCTAAGCTGTTAATGAGATGCTTCTTGTAGTCAAAGGTACAGGGTTGGATTCCTTTCACTTCCATTTGTTTGCTGAGACTCCAAACAAGTCACTTAACCACAAAGTGCTCCTGTAACATCCATAAAGAGGGTCACCTGCATACATTGGGCTTAGCTAGTAAAAATAATGATAATTGTTTCATACATTAAATGTATGAATGCATATAAGAACTAGAGAGTGGCTGATTTTATAATGGCTACAAACTAAAGAGAACATTTAGCTTTATTTTATAGTAGCATTTCCTGCTCTGTATGAATTGGCCCCACCTGACTATCTGCCAGTCACTTAGTGTCTGTTGCCTCATTGTCATGTTTCTTTATGAGGTGTTCTACTTATATCCAAGGGAAAGTATCCTTTCCGACTATCAGTGCTTAAGTGTTGTGGCACATATAGCTACTTCACTAAGCTTTGGAAGTGGTATCTCACCAAAGCCATCATATATTCAGGTTTATGGGCTTTCCTTTCCTTTTACACACTCTGCTGATTATGATACCTCTATAGCATGTGCAGTTTGGTATGAAGTCCCCACACTGCCTTTTTCTACATGTAATGGCATCTTTTTGTGGTCCTCCAGAGAGGCTGATTACACAACAGCACAGATAATGTCCTTCCCATAAGGAAGAAGAGCATGTCTAAGGTGTCTCCATTTCACCATCTTTACTCGGCCTATTTGCCTGGTGTTGCAGGTTCCTTCCAAAGATTTGGTTCAGAGGATTCAGGAAGAAATGCAAATTAACACACACACACACACACACACACACACACACACACACACACACACACACACACACACACACACAAAACACACACACATGCACATACACACACATGCACACACACACACACACACACACACACACACACACACACACACACACACACACACACACACACACACACACGTGCACACACACACACACACACACACACACACACACACACACACACACACACACACACACACAAACTGCATCTCTACTAGTGAGAAGATAAAATCCCATATTTTACGATCTATGCTGAGCATAAGCCACATACAGGTCATCCACAGTGGATGGATGCAATCCATCTGCAGCCAAACTTATGATTGATATAGAATCCCGAGGGATGTGTCAACACAAAGAAGTAAAGACTAAAGAAGAAGAAAAGGAGGAGAAGGAAGGGGCTTTACTAACAGATTAGGATGAGCTTCACTTCTGAGGTGAAGGTCAGGATTTCCAGCTTGTACCATCTCAATAGTGGTATCATCACATATCATAGAGAAGTCGGGAAAGACTACATGCTGCAACATCACTATGCACCAGTGAAGGTGCAAACCCTACTAATAGTAGTAGTATTGGTCAGTTCACTGAATATTGTCAGTGAACATCAAAATTACTGTGTACCCAAAATAATCTTTCCATGAAAGGAAAGACATGTGTTTTTCTATGGGGACAGTTCCTCATGAAATCCTTTTATTATAAAAAAGCATTTCTGAAACCACCACACCTCACAAACAAAAAAAAATGGGAACTTGAGGCGTCCCCTTCTAAAATACCTGTCTTAAGAGAAAATAGCCCTTTCTGTCACTTCTTTTTAATCTCAAATGTTAAACTGTGACTCAAAATAATATTGATTCTGCAAATTACAGTTGTCCCAGCGAGAGACTGATGTGTCAAAAGTGGAATTAGTGGCTGTGCGCAGAGCATTTAGCTACAAACTGAGTGGCATTTACAGCAGCCAATCACCCAAACTACAACAGATATCATTGGCCTAGGGTGAACTGTTAAGGTAAAAACAGTCTGTGTACAAGGTTTTTCAAAGAACTATCAGGCCTAAAAATATCTGCTAGTACCGACAGCTCTTACTTATGCAACTGTTTTATGAGTGCCTGTCAGAAGTCCAAGGACAGTCATTCTAATCCTTGGAGAAGCACAAATGTAAGTATGAATGGAGCTATGTTTATATGTGTGCATCTGTATATATATATATATATATATATATATATATATATATATATATATATATATATATTTATAGAAGCGTTACAGAATCCTGAAAGCCCAAAATCCTGAAGACCAAAATCCTGAGACCAAAATCCTGAAAACTCAAAACCCTGAAAACTCAAAATCTTGAAAACTCAAAATCCTGAAAGCACACAGGATACCAACACTTATTATATTCCAGCACAAGTACATAGAGAAACATATTACCCTTCAACTATATGTGCCCCCCACACCCCCTGATACTTAAATATAACAACTCCAAGGTTGCACTTCAGTACACTAAGTGCAATGTCAGAGTTGATATATTTAAGTAGCAGGGGGTGTGGGGGGCTTGCCCCCCACACGAGGGGTACAGGGGGGCTTGCCCCCCTGCTTATACTCGGAGAAGAGTAACATGGTTTGTGCTTTATTTGTTTCTGTATGTACTTGTGCTGGAATATAGTAAGTTTTGATATCCTGTGTGTTTTCAGGATTTTGAGTTTTCAGGATTTTTTTCTTTCACGGTTTTGGTCTCAGGATTTTGGTCTTCAGGATTTTGGGCTTTCAGGATTCTGTAGCTCTCCCATATATATATATATATATATATATATATATATATATATATATATATGTGTGTGTGTGTGTGTGTGTGTGTGTGTGTGTGTGTGTGTATATAAATATATATATATATATATATATATATATATATATATATATATATATATTTATATTTATATACATGTGGTTGCATTCTTTAATTTAAAGTCAGAAGCCATTCCGAGATTCAGCAAGTTCTGCACGGCATGCAGGAATAATGCAGGAGCTGCTGGAGGCAACATGACCACCGAGAGATCCAGGAACAAGCTCCCGGGACATGCAAGAGCACTCCTACAGTATTCCTGCAAGGACACAGCTCCTGTATGCAAATTACCCCATCTGCAGGTGAAAACCATGCAAATGAGGTGAAATTGCATTCCAGGAAGCTGGCAGATGGCTGTGCAGGACTAGTGTAATCTGCAGAAATGTATTTGGTTAGTAACTGAGCCATGAGAGTTCCAAATAAAGGGTGCATATAATGTGTAAAGCATGCCAATGGCCAAATATATGGGCATTGGCATGGAAAACAGTTGCAAAAATAAAACAATATAACTTTTATTTATTTATTTTCTTTGGCTGATTTCAGCTGTTTAAGAGTAGGGCAGTGGCGTGCAAACAGGATCGGCCCGAAAATAAAAAAAAAACATGAAATAAGCATTCTATCCAAAATCACAATTTTGCCATTATACTCAATGGCAGGCAGAAGACAACATGGCCAATGAATAGTGGTTGCTAAGAGGGAAGGCTCAGTGTCAGACTTGTAACTTGGCATTAGCAGGCAATCCTATGCAAATGAGGGGAATGATACTGAATCATATATTTCCCCTCATGGCTAGCCTGCACCCAATCGTGTAGGTGCAGAAAGACCATGTTGCAAGCCTAAGAGCTAGCTGACATCATAGAGGGGTGTGTCAGGCATACTGTAAGTGGATTGGTGCCCTGTGGCTCGGGTTTGCCCTTAGCTTAGCAGAGCTAAGCAAGGGGGTGTTTCTGAACCTGCCAAGCACTCTTTACATTGCCTAAACGGGGGTGCGCGCTGTGCACCATGTTTTAAAAGAAAAAAAAAGTGAACCAGGAAATAGCAGCCCAGCCCAGAACACCACTATAAACTATGCAAACACCTTTCCCTCTGTTTTTTCCCACAAACTCTACACCACCGGTGTACACAAGCGGGGAAATTTTACCAAACAAAAGCAACAAAATGATAGGGGCTGCAGCAGCTATCATAAATCAACATGTGGAAGAGGCTGAGGGTGGTGAGGATGAGAATGCTGATGACCAACCCACAGACAGCAGAAAGAGAATAGTGTACAGACCCAGGATAACCAACCAGGGCCTACATGAGCTGGAGATAGTGGAGCACTATAGGGTGGACAAGGACCTCCTACAGAAAATTGTTGAGCTGTGCCGGCCACACCTCACATACAGAACCAACAGAGGGGAACCCATCCCAGTGCATACCAAGGTATGTGTAGGCCTAAGAATACTAGACACAGGTACCTTCCAAAGGCCAACTGGGGATATCATGGGGATCTCACAGGCATCAACATCCAGGGTAATCCACCAGTTCCTGGATGCCATGTCAGCACATGCCGGTGAGCACTTACATTTCCACAACAGCCATGAGGCATTGACCAGCAATATGCATCTCTTCCACCAAATATCAGAATACCCTGAGGTAGTGGGTGCTATAGACTGCACGCACATATGCATCAAAGAGCCACCCGGTGAGTGGGGTTGGGTCTACATCAACCACAAGGGCTTCCCCTCCACCAACTGCCATGTCATGTGCAATGCTCAGGGCATTATAATGAATGTGCGTGCTGGCTGCCCTGGAAGCTATCATGACTCCCACATCTGGCATATGATGCAGCTGTACCAGTGATTTGCCAGTGGGGACATCCCTTATGGCCACCTAGTGGGGGATGCTGGTTACGCACTGGAGCCGTGGCTGATGACACCAATCAGAAATGCACACACACCCGAACAAGAACTCCATAATGAGGCACACGCACAGACCAGAATCATAATAGAGCATGTGTTTGGGATGCTCAAGTCCCAGTTCTGGTGCTTGGACATATGCAGTGGAGCCTTGCAGTACTCACCACCTACATGTACCCAAATTGTCATCACATGTGCCATGCTACACAATATGATCCTGCGGAAACAGCTACAGCAGGAACAGCATGGGGCAGGGCCACACAGCCCCCCACCATTGCCAATGCCTACACAGGCACAGAGTGACTCAGAGGAGGAACAACCTGAGTCTGCTCCAGTAGGCAGAAGGAGGTGTGTCCAGTATGCCCAGGACGTGGCAAAGAGGCAATGCATAGTACATACACTGACATGGTAGGAACCCAGGGAATGACACCTATCTCTGACTCGCACATACAGTAAAAGGGATGCCAAACATGACACTACCTGTGCTTAACCATGTATAGGGATTGTACTATGTGCAGCTGACATAGTTAGCCCTCCAGCACCATCCTCAATACTGGCACAGCCACAAGGTAAGTCACTCTTCCTATCAGTCACTGAATGGAGTAGTATGTTCTGTTACTTGTATCTATGGTATGGATGTGAGCATGCAAGGGAATCGGGTGGCTCAATGGGATGCCAGTAGATAGTAGACACCTATAGTGGCAGCATGAAATCTGTAACAAATACTGGTGTCACCATAGTAGCCAGTACTAGACAAGGTGACAAAACTCACTGCAGGAAATGTGGTGAGCCACATGTGTGTCCATAGGATACAGACATGCCAATCAGGGAGGCTCACATACCCAACAATAGTCTCAGCCAACAGGACAGGCATAGACAAACACAAACAAAGGCTGTCCTAAGGCCTCTGATTGATGGCTATGGAGAACATTCCCCCTGCAGACCTACACAGACAGACTACAACAGGTCAGGCAGTGGGATGTTAGTTCTGAAGGATAAGAAGTCTGAAACTGAAATGTAGGTCAATCAAACCAAAGACCTGTAGTATACTAATATGCCTCTAGTTAGCATGATAGGTCAGAATACAGAATGAAATGGAGTACCTGAAATACCAGTATAGTCATAGCAAATGTGTAAAAGTGTGAGGTGTGCCCCCCATCCTATATAGAAATATAGTAACATGTATGTGTAGGTATAATAACAATGGAGCACAGATTACCTGAGCCAGCCAAAGTAGCAGGATAGATTGTAATGTGTACAATATGCAGGGCTGCATGTGTTAAGTTGGTGTGTGTTGCATATTGTGTGAGAGTGGTCAGTATGTAGGCATGTTGAGGTTTGTCCTCGTGGCCATTGGCCAATACTGCCGATGACATGGCCAAGTTCTCACAACTGCAGTGCCAAAAACAATGCATCCCAGCAAAACACATTCCAGCAGTAATCCATAGTATATGTTTGGAAGAAATATCTGTCACCATCTGAAAGATAGACATGACATGAATGTGGGCCCAGACATACAACCAGTACACAGGTGGAAGTACCCCAGACAGACAGTGTATAATATGTTACTGCCAAATGGACACACCTTTGGAATTGTGCATACAAGGTAGCAGCACATGAGTTAGATTTGTAGTATGGAATACCAATGTTGTCTGGCCAAACACTGGCGGACCACAAAGGTCACAGATATGAAGTACTGAGAATCTGCTGATGTCACTTCACAAGCCAGCATAAGTGGAATGCCCCATGCATATCTGTGAATCAGATGCAAGTAGTGTCCATAGCACATGTGCACCCAGCTCACCCCACCGTCACCCACAGGTACCTCTCTGGTCTTATTCCTGCTGTTGGGAATGAGTACAATATGACCCCACCTCTGTATGGCAATAGCCAAAGAATGCAGCATGCAGAACAGGTGTCCTATGCAGGTGTGTCCCAAGCTGTAAGCAGCACCCTGCCAGCATCCACACCACTGGATCAATACTGACAGAAAGTGTTGGTATGAACACCTTGCACATCTACCCTGTCACCCCAAGGGAATATAGTGTATCGCAGTCTGGGACTGTAGAACTAACAGAATGCAACTGCCTGCTACAGCTGGCCTGCATTACTACCAAATGGCCTACAGTCTTCTGCCAAAGGCCTGTGTCTCACCCGTACTGCCAATGTATGTTATGTCATGGACTCCCAAATAACAACATAACACAGTGCACAGAACCCAAATGCAAGCCAAAATGGACAAATCCCAGTAATATGTCCACCATGTCCTACTGCATGAACTGTGGACCAACACCAAATTGCTTCTGGGATGAGGTGATAACTATAGGGAACTTATCAGATAATTTTTGCATAATGTTTGGAAGAGGATAGAATAATAGAGGGGGGTAGGAGCATGGATGGCACGGAGTGTGTGAAGATTAAAACTCAGCTGTGTGTACATACTATCCCTGCCTGCAAACACAGGAATGGGTGGCTACAAACCTGCTTGTAAACCACAATATGAAGGGGTAATGTCCAGAATTATGACCCCTGCTACTGGGTAACCTGTATGAATCTGTACAGCTGTGAGGTATGGCCACAGCAGGATATGGCCATACTGTCATATTGATGGATGTGCAAGCATGGGATCCTCAGCCACCACTGTACCAAGGTGCTGAACCATTTACACAGACCCATCAGCAAGTGTCTGCAGCTTCCCCTCCAGAATGGCATGATTGTGCAAGAATATGTAGGCTGCAGACCACAATACTGGACACAGCTGCATTCACCCTGTATTCCCCAGGACATTACTGCAAGCAAATATGCATACCTGACAGTACTTGATGACATAAAACATCACAGTGTAAAACAGTACATATGTCTGAATATCTCTGGTAACAACAAGACCATGTAGCAGAAGCAGCACAGACACAATTACCTACAGTGACCCACTATCCTTTGCCCATTTTGACCCTATATTATCAACCGATCTACAGATATCCCACAGAAGCAGGTTGCTAGCTGTAGGTGTAGAACACAAAAGCCTGCACTGGAGTACAACCTACCTGGAATGGATTCATACATTCAATACAGAAAGTCATACTGAGCATGCTCCCACACTTACAGAAATGAAGCCCATGTCTGGCAACAACAGTGGACTATACATATCTGACAGTCACAGATTTTTGTGCACACACTCCTCAGTACACACCAGTCATGCTTTGCACACACATTGGATAGGAATACACACATATATCCAAGGACAACACACTATAATAGGCCAAAAGTGCACATACATAGATGTGTGGAAGAGAGTGACAGACAGTGACAAAGAGCCTCCCATCATGAGGCCTGTCCCACCCAGCATGCATCCAATTGGCTAAAACCACATGATGTGCAAATGTCAATCACTGTAGACATTTGCCTCTGGTATCCCTCAGAACTATAGTGTCTTTGGTGCTTGTGATAACTGTGTAACATGACTGTACAAGTCAGTAGTCATCTAGCAGTTGTATACACGTACCTGTGAAATATAAACCTGTGTGTGCCTGAGTGTTGTGTGTCTGCTTACAGATGAATGGGTTATGCTCCATCCACAAACACTGCACTCCCCATTGCTTACTATGGCAATCCTGCTGATGTCTTCAACTTGGAATACACCTTTGGGGAAGAAATAGCCCTATAACCTCTGTGGTACAGCCTATAACTGTGCAATGCTGTAGTGTGATGTACTAATTAGGTAGGAGTTCTAATCCCAGACATGGCAAGTGTGTGTGCTTGTCTGTGTAGGGATCAATGCTTTTGAGGCCATTCATACTGATTACAAATTGAAATGCCCTACTTTGGCAGGGCTGCTGACGTCATTCACTATGAAATACATCTTTGGGGAAGAAGTAGCCCAGTAAGCTCCATGGCATGTGCTATAACTGCATAATGCTGTAGTGTGAAGTACTAGTTAGGTAGGAGTTTTATTCCCAGACATGGCAACTGTAGTACTTTGTGTGTGTGTGTGTGTGTGTGTGTGTGTGTGTGTGTGTGTGTGTGTGTGTGTGTGTGTGTGTGTGTGTGTGTGTGTGTGTGTGTGTGTGTGTTTGTCTGTGTAGTGATCAATGCTTTTGAGGCCATTCACACTCACTACAATTTCAAATGCCCTACTTTGTCAGGGCTGCTGATGTCATTCACTTTGAGAAACACCTTTGGGGAAAGAGTAGCCCAGTACGCTCCATGGCACATCCTATAACTGTATAATGCTGTAGTATGCTGTACTTGTTAGGTAGGAATTCTATACCCAGACATGGCAAATGTAGAACTTGTGTGTGTTTGTCTGTGTAGGGATCAATGCTTTTGAGGCCATTCACACTCATTACAATTTCAAATGCCCTACTTTGGCAGGGCTGCTGCTGTCATTCACTTTGAAATACACCTTTGGGGAAAGAGTAGTCCAGTAAGCTCTGTGGCGTGTCCTATAACTGTGTAATGCTGTAGTGTGCTGTAATCATTAGGTAGGAGTTCTAATCCCTGCCATGGCAATTGAGAAACTGTGTGTGTGTGTGTGTGTGTGTGTGTGTGTGTGTGTGTGTGTGTGTGTGTGTGTGTGTGTGTGTGTGTGTGTGTGTGTGTGTGTGTGTGTGTGTGTAGGGATCAATGTTTTTGTGGCCATTCACAGTCACTAGGCACTCTTAAACATGGAGAACACCGATATTTGTGCAGTAACAGAGACCTGATCCAAGGCTCCAGAGAGCACCCCTGCAATACCAGGTACAGCTCTCACCACACCTGTCAGCCACCAAACCAGGACCAAAACAATAAAGTTGGAGGAGTGTCCATATTCACCAAGGATAGTCACACCACCAGGCTACTTGCCCAAAATAATGCATCTGAAATAACCCCAGTGCAACTAACACTAGGTCACACTGCAATCCAAATTGTATAGCTTGCTACAGATCCCCCACCATGCCCCAAGATTCCCAGTACACCTTTTGAAACATACCGGCAAATATTATGATACAACCAAATACCCTAATACTGGGTGACTTACACTACCCTGCCATTAACTGGGAAAAGTACTTGTGTACCAACACATGTGTCCAATGGTTCTTGGAAGTCATGAGTCCCAATGCCCTGGATCAAGTAACCTATAGTCCCACCAGAGGCTCAAATATCCTAGACCTAGTCATTACCAACATGGAAAATCAATGCTCCACACCTATGGTCACCCCATCGGTGGTCAGGTCTGCCCAAAAGCTAATCACCCTTATCATTCACATCCCTCCCCCACACCCCAGTAAGGAAACCTCTGTAACACACATATCCAAAGCCAACGTCATGCTACACATGTCAGATGTGACTAATGTCATGACACCCATGCAGATAGGAACTGAAAGGATGACTGCTGAATCCTACATGAAGGCATTGTATGAGCACATCCATTCATGCATGAATCGTGCCTTCCAATATAGAACCAAGATTCTCCCCACCAAGGAAAGGAAGCCAATGTGGTGGCCCCCTGCCATAAACATACTGTACAACAAATGGAAGAAAATGTTGCAGAAATGAGAGAATTTCCAGGATCCAAAATACACCCTTGCCAGTCACAGTAAGAAGCTGAGATCCCTCCTAATATCCACCAAAGCTAGTTACGAACATAATATAGCCAAAGATTTAAGACAACTGCAAGCCATTCCATAACTATGTCAGGAATGTGAATGGCAATGTTCAGATCTGCTCTGAGCTACAACAGGATGGTATTAAATATACTGCTCCCAGGATATTGCCAATATCCTGGCAGATCGAGTGCCAACTGCACCCCCCTTCCATCCCAGAAAGGGCCCATCTCAACACTGAAGGATTGCCAGATTCCAGCAATAATGGCCACACAGATAAAAACCACACTCTCCAGAGCTAAGACAACAGCAGCCATGGGGCCAGTCAACATCTCAGGCTGCATACTACATGAACTACAAAATAAACTGGCACCTCACCTACGTGCCATGTCTAATCATAGCCACACCTCAGGCTTTGTGCCCACTGTGTGGTGCACAGCCACATTTATCCCAGTCCACAAGGGGGGATCCACCTTGGATCCTGGGACATACAGCCCCAGCAGTATGACGTGTCTGATCTGCAAGGCCATGGAATGTATTATCATGGAAATTAAAACAAAGACATTGGTAACCTGCAAACACTGGACCCCAACCAGGTTGGGTTTGTGAAGGGATGATCATGTCATCTCAACCTGACTGACAACTTTGAATCAGTCTCCAGAGCTGTGGACGAGGGTAAGGTGGTTCACACAGCCTATCTGGACATCGCTAAGGCCTTTGACACCATCCCGCAGTCTGGAATCATACATAAATGTACCAAGTTGACCATTAATCCCTATGTCACCCGATGGGATGCCAACTGCTGTACTGACAGAACTTACACTGTAAATGTAGGTGACACCAACACCAGCCCCAGACAAGTGACAGTTGAAGTACCTCAGGGTTCAGTCCTGGGACCGCCCTTGTTTGGCATCTGCTGCTCTGAAGTACAGTCCAACACTAAGGGACTCTGGCAAACAAAGGTCAAAGATGACTGCACACTGGCAGCCAATATTGAATCCCCACATGATGTAAATATTCTACAGAAGGCCTTACAGAAACAGATGCTTGGTGTCTGAGCCATGGCCTCAAGATCAATGCCAAGAAATGTATAGTTATCCTTTTTGGGAAGGGACATGTACCTGTGAAGTACCACATAGGTGGCAGTGCACTAAATACCTAAAGTGTGATAAGAGATGCAGGGACACAGGTGGACAGTAGTCTCACCTTTGATAACCACATTGCCACAACAGTCAGGAAATCCACCTATGTGGCACACCTCATCACTAAGGGCTTTACATCAAGGAAAATGGAGGCCATTGTCCCACTGTAGTCATCTCTCAGTAGACCCAGTACAGACTACAATGGCCCATTACGTATTTACCTCACAAGACATCTGCAACAGCTAGAAAGGCTGCAGACATACCTCACTAAATGAATCACAGGCCTAAACCAGATGCCCTAAGCTGACCGTCTGAAAATCATTTAGCTATACTCTGTCACATATCGTGTACTCAGAGGTGATCACTGCTTAACATACAATGCCATGTCAAACCCACAGTTGTTGGACATGCTACGTATAGAGAGTGGACCCCTAAGGGAGGCTAGAAGGTAAGGTAATACAGCAGTTGGTAGTGCCCAGAGCCTACTGTCTGGCACTTCTAGCCATAGCCCATGGCATCACTTTTGCAGGTTATATGGGCATAAAATGTACCAAGAGATGTATTATGCATAACTTTTATTGGCCTGGAATTTCTGGGGATGTAACAGGGTACTGCAGGACCTGTGAGTAGTGCCAAAAAGTAGGCAATGCAGAAGAAAAGGTCAAAGC
Organism: Protopterus annectens; assembly: GCF_019279795.1. NCBI lineage: Eukaryota > Metazoa > Chordata > Ceratodontiformes > Protopteridae > Protopterus > Protopterus annectens. The sequence continues at coordinate 966,284,877 of NC_056737.1, forward strand.
TCCTTTGATGCTGCTATTGCCTGTGATAGAGGAGCTTTTTCAGAGGTTAGCTATGGATATTGTAGAGCCTCTGGTCACCCCAGATTTCACAATGAAGAAGTATATTCTAGTGGTAGTAGATTATACTACTAGATACCCTGAGGCAGTGGCTCTATCATACATCAAGGCAGAGAAGATGGCAAATGCTTTGCTAGAAATTTTCAGCATGGTAGATTTCCCAAGAGAAATACTGACTGACAGAGGTGCCAGTTTCATGTAAGACCTGTGGGCTTGTCTGTGGGAGTGCTGTGGGGTGAAGCACATAAAGACAACCCCCTAGCATCCCCAGACTAATGGTCTTGTGAAGAGGTTAAACTCTACCCCAAAGACCATGTTACAGGCATTTGCAGACCAGTTTAAGAGGGAGTAGGACAAATATTTGCCCCATCTATTGTAGAGAGGTACCCCAATATTCCACAGGTTTTTCACTCTTCGAGTTGCTGTATGGGCATAGAGTGAGGGGACCTCTTGCTTTGATTCATGATGAGTGGGAGAGTGAGTGTGAATCCCACTTGGAGTCTGTTGTGGCATATGTCCTAAACCTCAGGACAAGGCTTATGGATCTCATGGGCTTGGCCCAGAAGAACCTGGCAGGAACCCAACAGGAGAAAAAGGTCTGGTATGACAGAAGTGCTCAAGCCCAAGAGTATGCTGTGACACAGCAGGTTATGGTGCTCATTCCTGTCAGATGCAATAAGATGCAGGTAGCTTGGGAGGGACCCTTCAAAGTGGTTAGGAAGGTCAGTGATGCTAGGCAGAAGGCAGGGTCACAAATTGTACCATGTTAACATAATGAAGCCTTACCATGACAGGGAGGCTCTTGTGCTGAGTATCTAAAGTGGATGGCAGGAGGGGCCTGAGGGGGTTCTGGTGACTGTGAGGCTTGGACTAACAACTCAATGGAAGGGGTAGCAATGTCCTAGCAGCTATCCCCTACCCAGGTTTGAGAACTCCAAGCAGTGTTACTGGAGTCTAGGGACATATTCACTGGGAAACCAGGGTGCACCCACCTGGTGCAGCACCATGTGGATACAGAACTCTAAAGACCTATAAAACAGGCCCCTTACAGGGTGCCTGAGTGAGTCAGATAGACTGTGAGGGAGGAGATACATGAGATGTTGGAACTAGGAATAATCCAGGAGTCCAGCAGTCCCTGGGCCTCCTCTGTTGTGCTAGTACCAAAGAAGGATGTCAACACCAGGTTATGTGTGGACTACAGGAAACTAAGTAGTCACACAAAGTCAGATGCTTACCCTAGAACAGTTGGGTGGGGGCTAAGTATCTGACCACTATTGATCTTACCAAGTGCTACTGGCAGGTGCCCTTGACTCCCAACGCTAGAGAGAGGTCAGCCTTTGTGACTCCTTTTGGCTTGTATGAGTTCACAAAGATGCCCTTTGGGGTGAAAAATGCCCCAGCGACTTTCCAGAGGCTGGTAAATCATATCCTAGCAGGAGCAGGAGATTATACCCTTGCTTACCTGGATGATATTGCCATCTACAGCCATTCCTGGCAAGTGTACCTTCAGCATGGCAGGGAGGTGCTAGCAGACTGCAGAGGGCAGGGTTGACCATTAAACCCAGTGAGTGTCAGGTGGGTATAGCAGAGGTCTCCTGCCTGGGACATAGAGTGGGGAGTGATAAGATCAGGCCAGAACCTGCCAAAGTTGAAGCCATTCAAGCACGGCCTGCCCCTGTTACTAAAAAACAGGTGAGGGCATTCTTATGGATAGCTGGGTACTATAGAAAGTTTGTCCCAAATTATAGTACCATAGCTGCTCCCTTCACAGACCTGAAAAGGGAAAATAGGCTAGATAAGGTAGTGTGGACCCCAGCACATAAGCAGGTATTCCAGAAGCTTAAAGGATCTTTGGGTGGACCCCCTATGCTAGCCAGTCTAGATTACAGCAAATAATTTTTGGTGCAGGTGGATGCTTTAAACTATGGGGTCCTAAAGTCTGAGAATTCATCTCCTCCCACATTAAAGACACATCTTCCTTCCCAAAATTTCACACATTGCTACAACAGTCACAAACTGTCTAAAGGCTGATGCCACCCCTCTTACCATATCACCTTAACCCACTTTCCTATCAGACTCTATCTGTTTCCAACTGATCAGTTCTCTAACCTTTGTTTTTATTTGTATCCACATCTTACTCCTGACATTGACTTATAAACATTTGTGTATAATCTCTTTGAATAAGCCTTATAAACGTGTGCATGTGTTTGTAATTGAGTACCATTGCAATGCATTCTTTGTACAATCTTCTATGTTTTCACAATGTAAACCTCTCTTCTTGTACATTTTTGTATTATTTCTCATGTGAGACTGAAATTAGTCATTTGTGATCAGTGCTGTACTCTGGTTAACAACATTTAGACAAATAAAATAAAAGAAACAGTGACAATCACATTACAGTGTTATACTTCTCAGCAGCTGTGAAGGCTCGGAGACCTCATAAGCTGCTCTTATTAAATGAAAAGTGCCTGTCCAGCACTTCAGAGATAAACATTAACAGATACATCTTTTCACGTAGGTGACAATATGCAACACCTTCTGATAATATTAAGCATTGGGGCTGCACACAGGAAAATGAGCAACACCACTGAAGATCAGCAGAGGATGGCACAACCTAACAGAAGTAGAAGCAGTATATAATGACAATGAAAGCTACTAAGGAGCTTTACCCTGTAGTCCTGGGTTTGATTCCAACAGTTTACTTTTGCCTACTGCATGCCTCTGAACAGGTCATTTAAACCAGTGACTGTTCTCAGGTCATCCTTGAAAAAGAGGACCTTGTGCCTAGAGTTCTCTCCCAGTTAATAAATAAAAAAATTAAGTTAAGAAAGAAGTATGTCCCCCGCAGTGGTAGTTAAAAGCTGTAATCCATGCACCTTAACGAGACAGGGGGAGGGTTTCATCCACCCTGACCTGACTTTGATGCCAAGGGCATTACAAATTAGAAAACTGAATAAAGTAGATTGATGCCAAGGCACAGAAGAAGTCTCTTAATAATTTCAGTCATGTCAAAGGACCTTGTATTTCCACAAGTATGAAAAATGTTAATTGTAATAAAGACTGGCTCAGCTGACAGGTGATCTACAATATAGCAAGCCCTAACACTGAATTGTAATGCATATGTGTTTTCTGACTGGGTTTTAATTTAATAGGTAGGGAATACCAGTTAGTGCTGGATTTTCCAATTCAAATGTTAGCCTGCCATGTATTTATTAGTAAACATCCTCATGGGAAATACATATACTTGGTCCCTCTCTTTAGCAACTCAGTTTCATATTTGTATAATCATTGGTTTACAGTGAGCCGAACACACAAGGTATCTTCTAAGGAAACTATAACCAAATGATGTTTTGAAATTCTGTCCTGCAATAATCTGGAAAAAAAAAACACTGCTGTATCATAATTTAATGTAGTCAAAAGCAGATCCTTATAATTCTGAGTTAATCTGATCCGCTGAGCATTTTTAAATATTATACCACTTTTTTTAGAAACAGAAAACACATGATTTATGTCATCAGTTGCACCATTAAGCAGAGATAAAACACTGTTGTGTTTCTTCTGATTTAGCCCTTTTGGTCCATTTTCTGCAGACCTTTTTAGCAAGCAAAAAAAAAGCAGCTTCCCGAATAAAATCCCTGGACCAGTGAAACTACTTTGTCTTAATTACCTCAGGACGAGAGAGTGCCCCCGAAGCAATCATCTTTGTTTGTTAACACCGTAGCTACTGCACTGCTTCCCATAAATAAAACATGACCGAGATTACAATGTCATGTTCCTGCGGACTCCGGGCCCTGGTAACTGCTCAAGTAGAATGCACAAAAACATCCCAGAGCTACCCAGTGCATATCTGAGGGCATCATGGAATGTTATTCATTCCAAAGCAACCGAAATGCAGGCGGTCTGATAATACTAAACATGATGTCTGCTCAATTCTGAATGCAAAAATAAAAGCAGAAGAAGCATCTGGGTTATATTACCTTTACAAGGTGACATTTTTGCAAGCAGGAAATAATATTTCTAGTCTTTATAATATCAGCTGATGTCTAATTATGTTTACTTCCAATCCATTAGTATAAATAACCAATACACAAGAATGTTGTCTCCATTGTCCTGTGGTGCTAAAACATTATAGAGGTGTATCTCAAGAGATTTCATTTGTTTAACAATTACAGTACTGGCATTTCTCTCAACTCACCTCCAGGTTCACCTCACTGGAAAAAATGCAAAAATGTATTCATCTGATTGTTAACAAATGTGGTGTATGCAGTTGAGAAAAAGGAATTACCCTGTCTAGACCTCATTATCTTATAACGAAGCCCTCCATAAAATTGCAAAGTCTAGAAGCTCTTTGTGTATTCAAGAGAAATAAAAAGACAGTGGTACAACCTGTAACTGATTTCACTGTATGTTATTTAGCCTGCTAGTAAACTTTACAGTTTTTTGCATTTATTTACAACATAATTTAAAAGAAAAATGCTTTCCAATGAAAGGAAATGCATAGTTTGTATAACTGCAGTATACTTAATGACTCAAACTCATTAAACACCTACTTTTTTGCAAAGCGTTCATATGCATTATTGTGGGGGATCCATTCTGAAGAAGAATGAATATTGTAATTAATCTGGAATTAATAAAACAATCCTTTTAAAATGATTTCTGTTAACTCCAGTAGTTCCTTCATGTAACATTGTGACTCATGTAAGGGCCCTGCTTTTTCTAAACATAGACAACCGAGACGAAAACTAAAGGCAAATTACTTCTATATTTCTGCTTATAACTACAACATGACTAACAATGCTCTTAGTGTGGACAACAGAAGCAAATATCACATAGCATATTTTCTGTACAGGCAATGCCATTTTTTAAATTAATTAGTGTGTAATTGTTTCCAGAGCTAGTTTGATAGCTAGTGAATGAATTACATGTGTTATTCCTTCAGAAAATAACCCCCTTGTTTTGTCATAAATCTTAGTTTTCAACAAGAGAAGAACATGGGCAGGCCAGAGGACACCTGTTTTATGTTTGTCAACATTCCATATGTTGCAAGGACTGTGACAGTACTAGTGTCTTGTTTGCTACAGCCTTGTCTCACCTTATAGGATCAACTACAGACACATTTCTTTTCTATTTTTTTCTTAGTCTTTTAAGGTAGACTGACAACAATGATACAAAATAACTAATTTAATTTTAAATTTAATGCATGCCTAGGAATATGAGC